>NW_027210691.1:177500-452500 GCF_029030835.1 Brachyistius frenatus | reverse complement strand
CCAGCGGTGCGTGCAGAAGGCCATCAAGGAGAAGGACATCCCGATCGACGGGGTGGACTTCATGGGCCCCAACAAGGACAGGCCCGAGAGCTGATGGACAGCTGGGGGGTCTGATAAGACGGACAGGTCTGTCTTATCGATACACTGCACGGAGGGGGGGGGGCATGAGGCCCACTGAGCATGCGCAGAAGCAGAGACGCTGCTGTTCACCGGAGGACGAACCGGACTCCGGCCGTTTCTGTGTTTAGACTTTATTTATAAGGAGGGATGTGCACGGCCGGATTAACCTGCCCGGGGGGCCGGCGGGGGGCCCGGGGCTGCTGTTGCCCCCCCCCCCCCCAAAGAGTCAACAGGGACGTCAGATCTGTTTAAAGCCTTTAGGTTTGTGTGAATAGATCTGTGTGCACATCACGATGTTTACAAGTGTCGAAGTACACCCCCCTCACCCCCCCAGGACAAACATCAAGAAGAGAAAATAGCTGTTGCAGCTGCTTCCAATCAGCCGTAATAATATCTGTTTATCACCTGCAGCCTGTTTTCACTGAATTGTGGGTTAATTATTATTAAATAAAACTCGTTCTCGTCTCCATCGCCGCTTTTCTAGAAAACACTTGTTTGGTTGTTGTTTTTTTAACACAAGAAACTGGAATATATCAACTTGGTTTGCACAGAGAAAACATGATTTCACAGTTTTCTGACAGTTTATAGATGTATACATACACATGCATGTTATACACCATAATACGTTTATTATAGAAAATGATTGTTTGACGGTTTGATATTGAAAGCAGCATTTAGGCTGGAGAGCTACTTTTGCTTTTGAACCAAGTGTTCTGTCCTCTGCGTGGTACTGGGGGATTCCACTAGAGGGCGCATCTGAGACGTTTTAAAATCCCCAATTAACTGAACATGTCTTCGGACGGTGGGAGGAAGCGCAAAAAAAAACAAAGAAAAACACGGGGAGAACGTGCAAACTCCTCACGGGAAAAGACGTCCGGCCGAGGTTGGACGGCGCCGACCGCTGCACCGCCGTGACGCCCGCGGGCACCGAACCCGCGCCGCCGAGATGCTTGGACATCGCGCACGATGTCAAAAGTTCACGAAAAAAGAGGACGACGTGTCGCGCAGTCTCAGGGACACTTCGAGTTCATCAGCTGAAGAGTCGTTATAAGATCCTGAAGGAACTTCACGGCGTCTTCCTCCGGCATGACCTCACAGGGCCCACACGCCGGCGACTCCTGTGGAGGCGAGAAGAGACGCAAACGGGGGAGTTTGAGTTGAGACTCGGTGAAGTGTCAATAAAATCAGAATGCATTGATTTGCGAATGAAAAACGTCCTCATTTCGAATTTGATGGCAGCAACATGTTTCAAAACAAATTGTGACGTGAGCAGCAAAAGACTGAAAAGTTGTGTAAAGCTAAAAAAAAACAAAAAACACATGGTAACAGATCAGTGACATGATTGGATATAAAAAGATGATTTCAGAGAGACAGAGTCTCTCAGCAGTGAAGATGGGGAGAGGTTCACCACTCTGAAAGACTGTGTTGGAAAATAGTTCAACAATCTAAGAATAATGTTCCTCAACGTAAAACTACAAAGAATTAGTGGATTTCATCGTCTACGGTTCATAATATCATTAAAAGATTCAGAGAATCTGGAGAAATCTCTGAACACAAGGGACAAGGCTGGAAACCAATATTGGATGGTGGTGATCTTCGGGCCCTCAGGCAGCACTGCATTAAAAACACACTATTCTGGAGTGGAAATCACTGCATGGGCTCAGGAACACTTGTGGAAACCATCGTCTGTGAACACAGTTCATCGCTGCGTCCACAAATGATGTTAAAACTCTCCAAAGAAGAAACCAGATAGAAACATGATCCAGAAACACCGCCACCTTCTCTGGACCGAGATCATTGAAGATGGACTGAGGTGAAGTGGACGACTGTCCCGAGGTCTGATGGATCACAATCTGAGATTCTGTTTGGAAATCATGGACGCATTCTGGTTCTTTAAAAGGTGCAGGCTCCCTGGATGGATGTTTGTGTCTTTAAAATATTTCACATCTGCTTTGAATTACCTTGTTTTTAAACCGTGCACGTTGTTCACGGCAACAACACTCAGGACTAGCAGATACTTTATGGCGCCTGCTGAAAGCTGTTGGATTAAATTCACTGTACAAAATTCAGTTGAAATTCTAGCTTCTCTTTTGTGGGACGTGTTCTTTCTTCCAAAAAAGGATTTTCTGTGGTGGTCCGACATGACCCCACAGCAGCTGCTGGGAATAAAAGTATTGTGCAATCTGAGCCAATAAATCAAATAACTGCAGGACCGGAAACCTCCTGGCTGCTTCATGTCTTAGTTTTAGTACTCACCCACAACAACCAGCAAGACTAAATCACTTTTGTCTGTCTTTTCTTACATAAGAAAAATTGCACAACGTAGTCATAAAACAATAACATCAATAGCTGCTGAGATTTCACGGCTCACTTCATGCTGCCGAAACAACCCAACGCACATCCGGTTTAACATCATTCATCTAATATTATACGTTTAACACAAGACAGATTGATCTTAAAGGTTAAATTAACATGGGCCTTGTGTTTTCCGTCCTCACCGGTTTGTTCGTATTCGCCAGTTTCTTAACCTTGAGGTCTAGTTTCGAGCAGTCGCTGCAGACGTGGATGCCCCACTCATCAATGAGGACTTTCAGTTCGTCGGCGAAACAGTTCAGGGTGGTCTTGGGGCAGTTCTGCTGAAGAGAGGGAGAGGACAGACGCCATGAAGACAACGAGACAACAGACGGCGACCGTCCAACAAAACGGCGGCGATCCGAGAGAGTCTCCGGAGAATCTGCTTCTTCGCTTACTGCGTAAACTTCCGCCGCTATGCAGGTGACACCCGGCTGTATTTACCGGTGTAGTCCGATGAAACAAATCAGTCTTAAAGACTGAGAGGCCTGATTGACTTTTAATTTTCTGCTTAAAAGTTCAGACAAAACTGAAGGTTTTTGTATTTGAACACATCAGAAACTGACTTTAACTGAATTTCACTGCATTCGTTCCTTCCTGGCTGCACTGCTGTGATTTCTAATCATCAGGATGTCCCAGTAACTCTTTATAAAGCCTGCAGCTGCTGCAGTGAACCCCGTGAGAATGTTTCTCCCCGGACTGTTCTATTTCTCAGGGTTTCAAAAATTGGAAGAAATTAGTGGAAAATGATCACGTGACGAAGTACAAAATGAGGAATTTCCACCCTTACAAATCCTCTCATCAGGGATGGTTCATGGTCTCCTCCACGCTGCTATATGTCCGTGTGTCTGTTCTTTTTGACATGTTTTCTTTTAACATTGATGTCTTTAATGTCGTTTTTGAGGATTGAATAATATCATGTGGAGCTACAGCAGGAGTTTGTGTGTGTGTGGTTGCTACAGCTGTATTTACTCTGAATGTCAGAAGTCTTTACAGATTTAAACAGCGACGTGTCATAAAAGGAGAAGGTCGCCTCTGAGATGCTCTCAGCTGTTAGGTGAAGTTCACAGGCATGCTGGGACATCTGTCAGAAGCTCTCACTGTTTGGCAGTGTTTTGACTCTGAAGGATTCGAGCCACTGCCAAATCCAAACATTTACATTTACACTGCCTGATGTGGACTCTTGTTTGGTTTGTCTGTCTTCTCTGAGCCGGCTCCAGGTTTTATTTTCTGTTGAGGTTCTACCGCAGTCATCTGCGCGTGAATGTGAAGTCGATATCAGCTATCAGGATTATGACGAGTGGATGACGGCTGTGAGGAAGCTTGTACCTCGTAGTTCAGGACGGTGGGCGTGTACTGTCTGCCGTCCAACGACTTCTGAGGAGAGACACAACGTTAGTTCTGCATCGGCACAAACGCGAGATAACTGGTGAAGACATTTTATTAACTGAGAATTTCACAAGAGAAGTTGAATGGGAGTCTCGTCGGACACTTTTTGGAGCCGATCCCTAGTGGCACTCGGTGGTATTGCAGCTTAAAACACTTCTGCCTTCATTTTTTCAGACCTGAAAGCTACGTCCACTTTGATAGACAGTCTGTGGTGCAGACGTCGTTCTCAGCACAAAATCTCCTGATGTGAAGCTCCCGAACTTCACACTGAGCAAAACATGGAGCCTGACAGGTGGAGCGTTGATCAGGTGGAGCGTTGATCAGGTGGAGCGTTGATCAGGTGGAGGGGTGGGTTTAACAAATGTGACAGCAGCAGGAGCTTATTATTCAAAAACCTGAAGTGCATCTTTATTTTATCGTAAAAGCACATAACCGATGCGTGTCTGTGCATGTCGTCTCGGTCTCTGCCGGGATGGATACGGGAGTATCAGATTGTACATGAACATGTGTGGACCTGCCTGATTCCTCTGTACACATTCCAATATCACAGATTTGAGTGTTTTCAGTCGTTCCACCGGAGCTTTGATAAGAAAGCAGTGAGCGAAGCATTGCGACAGATGCAGACCGCTTTGGAGTGGCTGTGCCAGAGTTGTTTAAGTTCACAGAGAAGCTTGTTAAAAACAAGAAATCGAAGCATAACTCAAGGCAAGTGAAGCCACATGTTGGCCTATTGTTCAGGACTTCATTACACTTTTTTCTTTTAATACAAAAACCAACAAAACTGTCAAATGCCAGGTTTTCTTGGAATGGACGGCACGGAGTTTCTTAGCTCACGCACTTTTGAATCATTCAATATATATCAGTATTGTCTCCTCCAGACAGATGATAGGCAGATGAGTCACCGATTTATAGCTCGTCTCTTTCAGATGAGCGACTCCCGGCTGAGAGGCACAGCAAAGATCTATACAAACACAGACATGAAATATTTCCTGAGCAGATGTCAGTCGTACCTGCGTGGGGGCTGCATTCATGAGGATCTGGACCCTCTGGATGATGTCCTGAGTCTGGCAGCGTTTGGTTCTGGCGGTTGTTTGCGGCGGCCGGGCGAGCACGCAGATGAAACACAGAAACACACTCACGAGAGCTGTCCTCTCCCTCAGCATGGCAGCAAAAACATCACCTGCGCCATATGACTCTCCGCTGCCTCCCACGACAACATCCTCATGGGGTCGAGTCCCTCACAGCTGGCCGGGTCGCAGCAGCATCGGGTCCATGTTCGAGGTGTCGACAATAAATGGTCCAGGCCGGTTTAAAATCCGAACCAGCTGGGAGGAAACCCGCAGCTGCTGAAACACCAAAAGTTTATTTGCAGGTGCAGGGGGAGGTCTGCAGAGGAGACAGTAGATGTGCATGAAGGAGGATCAAACGCTCCGCGGCTTCATCACAGCCCTAAAAAAACAACCAGAACCAAACAACACGGAAGAAACAGCAACGTGTCCTGATGGGAAAAACAGTCCCAAAACTAAACGAGTTCCAAGTTGGTTTCCCTCCACGACTAGCAGCAGATCTCCATCGTTACTGTGGAGCTCTTCATCTCCACGTGGTCTCTGTTTGCACGAGGACGGATGGACGGTCTGAAGACGAGACTTGAACAGAGACGTCCCTCAGCCTCCCACTCCTTTCTTTCCCTCATGCTGGCTCACTCCTCCCATTCCACCTCCCCCGCCTTCAGGAATCTGGGCTTGCAGACTTCTTCTGCCCTCCACTTCTTCTGATTCCTGTGATTGAAGTGATTACTCATCAAAACCCTGGGGGGCAGTGAAGTCTCCATAAATCAACGGACGTCCATACAGACCTCCGCAAACTGCATGCACAAAGAATTCCAATCGATGGTGTCAGCCACGTTAATCTGGAAGCCTGACAACTACATTTTAAACACTCATGAACCAAAACTCTCAAAGATGAAGTCTTTCATGGTCCTGTGACAATGACACATGCAGGGGTGTCAGCGTCAACATGTTGGATACAGAACTGAGAACCCCGCCTGCTGGTTAACTTGAGTTGAACTGTTTTATAGCAGAATCGGCTGTTTGTTAGCTAACAGGAACACACTCTGAACTTATTGATCGCACCTCGTACAGACAGGACAAACACGCAAGTAGTCCGTCACGGAGGAAACATCCGAGCCGTTAAAACAAGGGTCCAGTCATCCTGGCTGGACGATGGCGTACCTGCCAGGTTGCAAATGTTCCTGATGACGGCAGTGCGAGTTAATTGGTCCTCCAAATTGATCCAGCGACTCTCAGCGACTATTGGATGGAACTTGTGACTTTCCATCAGGTCAAGATTTATGTGTTTGTGTAAATGTGTAAACCTGCTACAGCTGATCCCGAGCACACCACTGCTAGCTGTCACCATGAAAATACCTCACACCCAATTGTGTTTGTATCCACAAGGGTGTCGGTTACACTATAAATCTGTGACTTCCTGATCATGTACAAAGCAACCAGCAGAAAGTTGTCTTCAAATCTAAGAAAAAGAACGAGCTCTTACCTGGACAATTCAGCAAGGATGACAGGTGAGCATTGAACTTTAGGTTAAAGGAGAACATGGAAACGTGATTAAATGGGGTCAAAGTCTGGGACTGAAACTAGAACTGAAACAAACAGATCACATGTTCACTGTGCTGCAGCTGTCACAAAACAGGACGACAATGACTGACTGCCATCTCTCAGGCTTTATTGTCGCTCCGCTGTACGAACTTCCACTCAGCAAGATTTATGACTTTTACTTATTAATTCAGCATGCAGTAAGAAAAGATGACAGCTCAACGTTTTGTGGTCTGCAGAACACCTGGTGGGCAGAGTGACGCTTAAACATTACAAATGACACATGTAAAGAAGATATGCTCGTAGTAGATACAAAATAATGATCAATGCAAAATGCAGTGCAGATCAATCATCTATTGGACCCAATAAGATCACGGCACAAGTTTTGGTTTTGCACCACACGCTTTTATTTTCTGTACATCTCACTGACTCTCGGAGTTATCGTCGGAATATTTTTTTATATTTTCCATTTTTTCAACAAAGTCCCAAAAACATGATGTTCTTTACATATAGTCCTCAGGATCCTGCAACAACCTCACGTCTCCTTCAGGGATTTATTTGACTTCCATATGGCTCACAACAGTTTACAATGTAAAAATGTTACTGTCATGTTGGTTTTAATTTATTTATACCATTTTGTACCCCCCCCCCAAAAAAAACAACCTGTTATTTTGCAAACACATCAAAATATCAAATATCTTCCCATTACTGAGCAAACGCCCATTTTAAAATTAACCAGGACAAATTACCACACAAACTTCACTTCCACTTACCAAAGTTGTTAATTTTTAACTCGGACAAGCCCCCAAGTGTCACAACCCGGCTTCATGGCTGGACAAAGGAGGTGAAACCACACAGGAGTTGGAGCTAAAGATAACTTTTTATTGAAGAACTAAAAGGGAAATAAATGTGCAAATGAAAAAAAACGAAAAAAAAAAAACAGGGTGGAAGCCAAAGGAGAGAGGGACTTTACACAGAGGAGCCAGACCAGGTGAGCTGAATGTCCATGACGGCCCGACTCCGCCCAGCAGACTCCTGCAGGGGTTGGCCTGCTCAGAGGGTCATCACAGATTGTGGTGTAAACAAGCAGCAACCAGCAGCGACGTCACCCGTCGGTTTGTGAACGTTATGAATCCTCCAGTTCAGATTCTGTCCGTCACCATCTTTGCTAGTTCGGAGTGGTTTGGAGCAGGAAATGACCATATTTGGACAAGCTGGGGGAGGAGCCAGAAATGGATCTGACCGATCTGATAGGAAACCTGACGATACTACGTCCCGCCCACCGATAGCTGTAACCTGACTGCACCACAGGCCTGTCAATCAAACAGACACGCTCCCAACAACAGGTCTTTCTGTAACTTTTTTCTAATTACTGATGGGATTATTTTCAAATAATACTAATACGAAGGAGTGACTTTTATGAGAGAAGTTGAATGTGGGTGTATGGAGTTGGAGGCTTTTATTGAGCCAACCTCAAAGGCACTTCTGCAGTGACCTCATTTTTCAGAGCCAGAAACTACATTCACTTTTATCAACAGTCTATGGGTGTAACCAAATATTTTCTGATAATATTTGGACTTTGTGTCCTGTGGAGGATTGTCTGAGAGGAAACAACTTGTGAATATGTTAAGTAGATCGGTGCAATCCCCTAGTGGCACTCAGTGGTATTGCACTTTAAAGCACTTCTGCATTGGCTTTGCTTTTTTAGACCCAGAGACTATGAATGTTTTAACATACAGTCTGTGGTCAAGTCACAAGGTTTCTGGAGGACACCAGTATGAGCAGAGAACGTTGAGTCAGTAAACCAGCCGTGTTCATCAATATGGGAACAAACGCAGCATTGAAAGCACACAGATATCGGCTTGGTCTGAAGTTAAACAAGAACCAGACACGTCATTTCTAACACACACACACACACACACACACACACACACACACACACACACACACACACACACACACACACACACACACACACACACACACACACACACACACACACACCTGATGATGCACCCAACAGCTGCGGACACTGTGCAAAAATACCAACATAACTTTAGGGATATTAAGTGCCAAAAAGAAGAAGACTAACTTCATAAATAAACAATGAATTAAAAAAAAGAATAAAAATGGTTAAAAAGATAGATTATTAATAACCACAGTTACCACCAACCTTAAACACTGGCCTCAGGCAGCCAAACATTGATGTTTGTTTAACAAAATATTAAAAAAACAAAACAATAATACTACTACTAATAATACATTAAGTAACTGTGATTGCATACAGTACTGGTCGGACTCTGGACCTTTCAACATGTCTGTGTTTGCAGGATTACGATGTGGTCATTAAATGCTTAAAGTTAAAAAAAATCCTTTGGAAAAATGCCTCAAATGAATCGATATGCCCAAAAGTCAGCACATGCACAGATGAAGTCCAGAGCTGCAATTCATCACATCCAGCTGTGGACATTCAGGGTTTGTGGTTTCATCTCGTGAGATTACAGCTAAGGGATTAATTTCCACTGATGGCCATGTATTCCTTTGGGATCTTTTTGGAAGACACTCCACTGGCATCCATTTAAAGTCCAGATTGAGAAATATGAGCAATGTACAGGTAGAATTCTTGAAAGGCCATATTTTACATAAAGTCTAGTCTCAATTACATGTGACCCTAATTGCATCCCATCACAGTAAAGGAAGGGTGTCAGATTGGGTTGAAAACGGTCTTTATGTCCCACATGTGTGAATGTACTCCCAAGTCGAAGAACGGCATGTTTTTTCTGTTTGGGAAAGCTCGTATTTCAACATGGTGGACTCGGCAATAGGTCAGAAAGGTCTCCGCCTCTGACTGGAAACCAGCAGTTAGACCACAGCTTCTCATCTTTTCTTGGTGTCTCGTTGTCTTCTTTACTTTCCCTTTTGACCGTTGCTGTCTTTTAAGGCCACAAAGCAAAGACTTTCCTCTTTGCTTCATAGCCTGTTGCAGTTCTGAGAAAGAGGCGAGGGAAGGTGTGAAAGTCCGTTGATGCTCACTCTCCTTGCCACCTGCCCCTGTCCCGGTCCTCCAGCTCCGACTCCACCCTGCAGGGTTTGGGTCAGGCTAACTTGGGCGGTGCTAAAGGACGTTATTCGACCACTTCCAGCAATCTGGAGGTTCACCGTGGTGGCGTAACTGGTCTTCTGGTTCCTCTGTTTGGCAGGAGATGTCTGGGCATAGAGTAGCGGTGATGACCTTGAGGGCAAGGGCGAGGGGATTGAAGGAATAGGAGGTGTTGTGGTGGTCATCTGGACCTGAGGCTGTGGTATAACTTGGGTTTGGTGGTTATGGTGCTGGTAGGGAGGAGAGGAAAGGTTTTGTTCACGGGAGGGCCGGGCAACGTATGCGCAGATCAACTGGCTACGGCAATTGCCCTCCTCTGGCTCTGGATCTCCCCACTCTGTTTGGCTGTCTGATGGAACAGGGGAGGTGAGGAGGGTGTGAGAGAGTGATGAGGAAGGAGCAGGAGAGGATGCAATGGTGGTGGAAGTAGCACTTGTATCAGGGCTATCAGTTCCGTTGTATTTGCTGGAGAGCTCTCGTACATCTGGCCAGGGCACGCTGGTGAAATGCTGCCCACCAAGGGTGCCCTTCCCCGGGGTGAGCCTGCTGGGTGAGAGTGGAGATTGTAGCCCAGCTCGAGGACTGAGGCAGGAGGGTGAGCTGCTATACGAGGACCATCCACTCCTCGGGCTGACTGGACAGGACTCGTGCTGGTCAAAGGACCCTCGCCCACTTCCACTAAAACCAAGGGACCTTCGGGTGCTGTCTGCCCAAGAGCGGCGCAGTCCACTAGTGCTGCTCTGGCCTGGGCTAGATGGCCTGTCTGCCAGGCTGGAGGAGAAAGACCGGCGGAGGCTTTGGTAGGCCGGTGGGCAGTTTGCAGAGGGAGAGGAGGCTCGGGAACGACTCCGTGGGACAAAAGGAGAGGAAGAGGGGAAAGAGGCCATCTCCAGTGTTGGTGAGCCTAATGTGGAAGAAAAGGAAGGGGAGGGGGTGGAGGAAGGATATCTCGGGTTTCTAGGCTGAGGGGCTGCAACGGTATTTGCCCAAACATTCAGAGACACACCAATAGGAGGCGGGGAGAGGATCCGAGGGCTCAGGCATGCTGACGTTGCAGAAGTGGCCCTCGGTAGCTCCAAAGTGAGGCCTAGTGGGTTATGGGAAGCTGCGCCTCCTACTCTTGTGCTTCGGGGATGGGGAGGCTTGTTTGCCATGGGGGAGGAATAGTTATGTTGAGGAGGGGGAGAGCAGAGGCGAGTAAATGAGGCCGGTGTTGGGGAGGGAGACGGGGACTGAACTCGTGAGCTCGGTTCCGATGCAGAAAAAGGGCGAGCAACACGGTTGTGTGATCCCGACCAGAGAGGATCGTGGGTTTGTTGCGTTACTGTTACAGTATCTTTCCCATTAGCAAGTGGTGCTTTCTGTGGACTTGCTACCCAACCACCCTTACTGACTCCACCATTAATGTTGCAGCTGCCGGCACCACCAGCCAAGCTAATGCTGTTGTTGTTGTTGTTGTTTGAATTCTGCAATGAATACGTTTTAGAGTGAAGGAATGAGGGTCGAGGGGGAGGAGAAGAAGAGTAGGGAGCCTCATGATGGGCCGGATTCATGGATGGGGAGGGAGAGCGTTGGGAAAGTGAGGGAAGGGGGGGCTGCATGAGGGAAGGAGAAGGACCAGAGGACCGGAGGGTTGAGGGTGGGACCCTTGGATGTTGGTACCCATCCTTAGTGCACCCTAATTGGGCATATGCAGGTGCACTGGTGCCTTGTTGACTGGGAAGGAGTTTAGGAGAAGGGGAGCCTCGTTGCAGATGAGAGGAGGGAAAGGAAGGAGTGGAGGAGGGGCTTTGATTTACTGTGGGCGTGGCTTGTTGCAGGGCAGCATTGTTTTTTGCCATACTCTGACTGATGGACTGGCTAATGCAGGAGGCAGCTAAGGATCTGGTAAACAGTGAAGGGGAGGATGGAGGACCTGCTCGTGACGACAAAGACCTTCCAGATGAAGAGGAGGATGAGGAGAGTGTGAAAGCAGTGGAAGGTATAGGAGAGGAGGCAGGTGGGGCTCTCATGGAGGAAACCCTGTCAGAAGAAGGAGTAGGGGATAAACATGAAAGGGCCTTGGAGATGGTGTTTGTGGAGTTGAAGCCTCCAGGAGATGCAGGGGTGGGAGAAGATGGAATAACTCTGAAAGGTGAGGAGCAGGCTGGCACTCGGGCAGAGGAGGAGGGAGGAGGGAGGGGAGAGGAGGGGGGAGGAGCTCTAAGAGGAGAAGGGGAACGGTGTCCGTGGCTGGGTTTGAACGCTGAGTGGACAGGGGTGAGGTCTGTGTCCTTGTCTGGATCAGGTCTCCCCACCAGGCTGGATGTCCTGGGGGTGGGCGGACTGGTGGAGGATCCTGAGCTCGGCTCATCTGGCTCCCTGGAAATGACAAAAAAGCACAGATGTAAAAGGTGCGGAAGTTATTATCACGATGGCATCTACTTTATGATGACCAGTGTCTTGGAGATCTAGATTTGTTTGGGCAAGCTTTTGACATTCAATTTGTGTTGCACATGAAGCAGGAGGAAGCAATAACTTTTATTAGTAAGCATGCGAAGTGTCGTCTCACGATCGACATCAGCACCTGATAATCCAAACGTTTTTGTGACCACTGGTACGTGAACATTTGATATTTCACCGTGGACCTGAAACTGGAGCAGAGAAACATCAGATTTTTGGGGTCAAACTCTGGAAATGGTCAACAGAGACCCTTGAAATGCTTCAGAAAGTCTACGGCGATGAAGCGATGAGGCCGGGCGACGTGTTTCTGAGGAGTCTCAGGGAAAACATTCCTTGCAAACCACCTGAACTGTGGTGCCATGGCAACAGGGTTCTCCAACATGACAACATGCGGCTCAGTGCGTTGGAAACAGGCAAAAGTGTCAACAACATAACCGACAACCCCTACTCAGCAGATTTGACTTCCTTTGACTTTTTTCTGTTCCCCCACAAATCGAATGTTTCCAAAATTTTAGGGCCACTTCATTTCGGTGAAATGACAAATGTTCACGTGCCAGTGGTCACAGAAATGTAGGTAACTTGACGGAAAACATTCGAGATGGCAATTGGATTGTTTAACTTGACAACGTGCTCGCTCACGTGCATTGACAACAAACAACTTTCTCACCCTCAACACCACAGCAGGATCTCCCCACACCTCCCCTCTACTCACTGGATTTTACCACTTAAGTTTTATTTTTATTCCCTAAAATCAAGCTCAAGCTCATGTCAATGTTTTGACACTGTGGAAGAGATCGAGTGTGAATCACAGATTATCCTGTTGTGCTTACGAAACAGGACTTTGTTGACACAATGGGTCCATTTTGAAGTGAATGGCGGCCAGATATAAATCAGATGGATTTTGTTTGTTTAGGCTGCAATCATTAAACTATTTTATCACAAACACAGCTTCAGCGTTGGTTTAATTTAAATCAAATGATGTGAAACATCACAAATTAGACATGATTTATAATGAGTTTAAAATATCACCTGAATAATCCATCAAAAATGTATTCTTTTAGGACTTGGATAGGAGAATAAATATTGCAATTTTGGCAATTCTGTGGGAGCTTTATAAGGGAAAAAAAGGCGATGGAGGAAAAGGAGCATGGGAATTATTTATTTTGGCAACACCCACATACAAGAGAGTTCCTCTGAGAGGCCAAGTGGTTTGTGGGAAGTTGCTCAATGTAAAGGTCAGGAGTATTAATATTATTAGTCAGTTTGTGACCATCCTGAAAACAATTACTTTGTAAGTAAAGCTCAACTTTTGTTGGACCCGCTTCCTCTGCTGTTGTTACTCGTTGAATTAGCGTTTTTGTGATAAGATATGATATTCGATCTGTGCACAATTCTGGTCAGTGACTTTTTTTTCAGAAGTAGAACTAAAATCTGACAGTGTTTTCGCAGAGTTTCCTTGTGCCACTCTGACTATATGAGGGGTAAACTCGATTGGAAAAGAATGGGAAGTAAAGGACTCAAAGTTAAATTTTTAGTTGGGAAAATCTGGGATGCAAAAGTTTAGCTGGGACCTCCATATTCTCAGCCTCTGTGCTGATGTTTCCATTCGACTTTGCTTTTGTCACACACACAGGCAAACAGTTTAACCAACACCACCACATAACAATCTGGAGACAAATTCTCTGTTGAGGTGAAGCCAAAGTTTGCTGTCTGGCGCCAATTGTTACTTGAAACAAATCTAACAAGTTTAACGAGGAGCTTTATTTGTTTTATTTTGAACTCCGATGGAAGTGGTTACGAGGTGCTTAAGCTTAAGTTATATTTAGTGCAAAATTTTAAACACATCTGGGCTCAATGGGGTGATTTCGGGTCATGGTAGAATTCTGCTTTAGGGCGACACTGTCAGGGTTTAACAATAAATTGATATCAATTTCGAAGATTCTACAAATTACAGAGACACACTTGATCTTCAGTGATATTCTGTCCTTTAAAAAGGCTTTTCTTGTTGTTATAAATTTTGTTCTTCTCTGTCTGTGATGGCTATTTGCTGCAGACGTACCTGTGGTTCCATTCATTGGTGCTATTAACATTGCAGGAGTTAGATGGAGCATGTTTTCCAAGTGTGGTTGGCAGGTCAGGGGGTTTCTGGCTGGTGAATGTGGGGAGACAGTCGACAGACGGAGGCCTTCTTTGAGTCGGATTTGATTCTGAGTTCTGACTGGAGGAACGCGGACTCGGCGGCGCCTCTTCTGTTTCTGTATGACAGTAAACCTGTGAGGGTTCGAAGGTCACCTGCGATGGCTGACTCAGGGTGGGTGAAATGACCGTCTCACCCGAGGAATCATTCAAATCAAACTTTAACGTCTCGCTCGGAGGCTCGTCGTTCTTTGGCCTCCCCGATGCGGTGGTGCCTCCCTCTGCCAGGCGGAGGGTTTCCCTCTGGGCCGGTTCTCCCCTCAGTCCTGGGTGAACCTTCGTGGAGCGGCGGTCCTCTGATGGAGCCAGCTCCCCTGTGGATGCTTCTCCATTTGTGATTTCTGAGTCTTCAGGCCCTGCGCAGACATTCTTGTCATCAGTATGTTCCATGTAAATGTTGTACTCTGGTTTTTCTGGTGTACACATAGCAGCCGGTTCATCCTGCTTGGTCTTGTCCTTCTCATTTTTGTCATTCCACTGCAGTGAACTGGGAGCAGACAGACTTGGGTCCGAGTGAGCTGGCTGGGCAGTGATGTTTACTGATGTTGACTCTTCTCCGACTGAGTAAACATGAAGCCCACCACTCTGCTCCGACCTGCAGACAACCAAGAGGATTATGAATCAAGAGTTCACACTAAACATAGAGTATATAAAGTATACTTATAGTAGTGGTTCAATCATCAAATGAATAAATGCAGTTGTAATAAGTCGTGTCAGAGGACAGTCTGATTTCTCAGCCTATCTACATTATTTCAGCTGCCAACAGAAAGCCTCAATACATCAGGAAAATTCATCTTGACTCTCACTTTATCGACCCTATCTCGTCTTTTCTTCGTTTTATGCTCATTCCGATGGTTCATTCACTCACCCCTCTCTGTTCTCTGTCACTTCAGTGACTGAATTAGCATCCTCGGTTTGATTCAGGGATTCGCCTCTCACTGCTGAGGAGTCCCTGAATTCTATGATTCTACAATCCAAGACCGAGGTTGAAGTCAAGGGGCCGTTACTGGCAGAGCGGCAGAAACCGGAGCTCCGATCTTCAGGCGATGCTCTGAGGTGTTGAGCGGAAGCTGAGGGTGTTTCTGTTGAGGTGTACCCGGGGTCGTAGCCGGTGGCCCGGGCCAGACTGGATAAGGGATTTTCCCCAGGTGTGGTAGAAGTGTGGGCGTTTTCGCCCACGCTGGAGTCTCTTTCGTTGTTCAAGGCACAAATGAAGTCCCTCGGCCTGGAGAGGGTAAATCCGCTCGTCTGGTGGTGGCAGGCCGGGGTCAGTTGTTCTCTGACGAACACATGACCAAACAGCAGAGGCTCACTAGGCGCCATCACGGTCTCCTGGAAATCTATGAGAATGACGCAGAACAGATTTTAATTGACCATGAAGTTGAGTAAAGTTAGAGGTCGCTCTCTGAGGCATTTTTAGAAAAGCCAACCTACCATCTACCCGACTCTCCGCTCTCTGTATCAGCCGCTTTTCCTGGATCATTTGGACCTCCTCCCTCATGGTTTGGGTTTGGAATTGGCCATAAGTCCTGGTCTGGTTCTGGCTTTTAGTTTGAATCTGCGACTTCTGTCTAGTTTGCGTTGTGGCTTTGGTCTCCATTTGTGTCTGCTGATGGGACACAACTGGGGTCTGGACTTGAGCCTGAGCTTGAATTTGTCTTTTAGTTTGGCTCTGAGTTGAGAGTACAGATGGTCTTGCTGACACCCATGATTGGTTCCGTACAGTTCCGGACAGTTTCTGATGCAGTGGGACCTTCATAGTACTGGCTTTGGCACTGTACATCTGGGCCAATGTTTGGACCTTGCTCAGAATCCGCTCTGAGTTTTCCATCAGCACGGGGTCCACCACAGGGCTCGCTTCAAACAACCCAATACCGGCTACGTTTGATTCCACGCCCTCAAACAAGGCCCGGTTAGCAGTGACAATCCTGGAGTGCCGGGACCACAGACCCACTTTTATCTGCCCGGGAAGTCCCTCGAGATTCCCGCTGGTCTTAGCTAGGTCTCTGCTTTTGGTTCGAGCCCAGTTGGACTGGGTTTTGGTCTCGGTTTTTTGACACTGTTTTGCAGACGGCAGAAGTGTCGCTGGCTCTTCGTGGCTTCCGTTTGGTTCTGCTGGGCTTGCTTGGTTTGGCTCGTGTCCATTCATAATAACCTGGTTCACGGCACTGGTTTTGGTTGGTTCATCTCTACACTTGTGCTGTTTGGTGACAGATGGACCCTCTCCTTCCAGTGAACTTCCACCTTGCTCCCCTGTAGCCAAAGCACTTGTCTTTCCATCCTGTCCTTCCTCCGGTTCTTCCTGCGGTGATCCTTTGCGGACGTTTCCATTTTGGTCCTGAGTCTCAGCCTCCTCTTCAACAGGCCCGTTTTGGATTGAAGTCTCCTTGTCTTGCATCACAGTTGAGGTTGGTGACTCGACCGGGCCACCTTCATTAAGATCCAGGGAGCTCATTGGTTTATCTGCCTGTCCATCACTGTCTGTATCAGCTGAGAGAGGAGTCGGGGAGGAAACGGGACCAGTGGAGGAATAGGGGTCTGTCTCGTTATCCAATGCTTCAGCCCCTTCAAACTTGGATTGTCCGCTGCTCTCTGGCTCCCCCTGGTGTCCGCCCACATCAAAGCGAGACACCGACTCCTTCACCAAGCCGGAGGGGATTTGTGAAAAACTGTTTCTCCTTCTCGTCACCACTCCTTCTCTCGGTTCATCTTCCTCCTCTGACTCGTCCTCCTTGGCCTCGGCTGCTGCCTCGTAATAGCTCCTGATCTTTTCGATGATCTTCTTGTCTCGCTTGGAGAGGTGGGAGCGTCTCGTGGGCGGCTGGCGTCTTTGGACGGGTTGATGAAGAACATCTGCGGCGGCCTCTGTGTTTGCCGCCTCGCTGGATGAGACACTGTTGGTCACTCTTTCGTCCTCTGCTAAGATGGAGGGATGAAGATCTGGTGTCGGTGTTGGGACGATGCCACGCTCCTCTTCATCATCACTCACTTTCTTCTCTTCTTTATCTTCCTCTGACACTTCCCCTCGAGTCTCTCCGTGCTCCTCCGCTCTGTTTTCCACTTGACTCGTTGCCTCAGGAATGTCGTGGACTTGATTGGTAGTCGTTTCATTTTCACTGGTCTGATTTCGGAGGGTGACGTCGTTCTCCGTCTCGGCTACTTCCTGCTCCCATTGCATTGTGGGTCGCTGCTCTGGGGTGGGTGGGCTGGCGACTGGGGGCAGTGGGCAGGTGAAATTGGTCTGGTCGGACGGAGACGGACTCTCTTTGGACTGATCCTGGACCTGCTCCTGGAAGAAAAAGTGAGACAGCTGTGTTTCAATTTACTCAAGTATGAACTGTTGTTCAAAAGTAAAACATTTTTAAACGTAAACCGAAAACGTACCTCTTCAGCCTTGTTTTGAATTAAAATGGCTTTTAGACATATTTTCTTTTTTTTATCTTTAAGATTTTCTATTTACATTTTAAGACCGTAGTCTACTTTAAAATGTGTTTTGCTTTATTCTATATTTTAACTCTGTTTTTATTAGTGTGATATGTTGTGTTTAATTTGATCTGTTCTTACGTATTTTATTTATTTTTCTATTTTTGTTTTTAAATTACATTTTAACATGACATTTTTTATGTTCTTTTATATCTGTTTTTATGTGAAACACTTCATATCATTTTCTTGCTGTAAAACAATTTGAGCTGCATTTGTGGTATGGAAGGTGCAATAAAAATAAAATGTTATTACAATCATTATTAAACTGACATTACATCGGGATGGATAGAGCTGATATCAAATTGGATTTAAAGTTTGATCCAGCTCCAACAAGACAAGTAAATACAGAATACAGTAAAGTAGATGCGGTTTGTGGTTTTAGACCAAGATATCCTGACAGCGATCGGCCATGTGACATTTCTGTGACTTCGTAGAGGATGAATCCATTCTTGTGGTTTTGGTGTCACTTGCACAAAATCGCTGTACTTTAACTGGAAGATTTTCTTCACGTTTGCCGACATAGTTCATATTGTCCAGATGACAAACCCCACTTTAATGACCTCATACACTTGCAGGACAAATAAAACACTTCTGCTGCCAGCAAGACCTTCAGACTGGTATAAATTAATCTTGCCAGCAGGTTACACTGGAGTACAAACAGTAAATCACAGCTGATTTAGTATGCGGGTGAATCAACATGTCGGTTAGTGTTTGATGCTCCAGTGTAGACGGAGTCATGTATTCTGACCGTGGTGTCGCTGAGGATGGCGGTGAGTCCCTCCCTGGCTCGGCTCTGGTTGATGAACTCCAGGATCTCCTCTGTGATGGACAGAGTGGGAGGAGGGCTGAGGGCGGTCAGCTCCTCTTCCTCCTCCTCATTCAAACAGCCAAAAAGATTCATATTAATACGACAGGATACTAAAATCAGTTTAAATACAAGTCTATGAGTCCAGTTTGCAAATATATCTTTGCACAAAAGCCTTATTGAATGCTGAAACAGTGGATGGTCAAAGTCATGTCAGGGCTTACATCCATCCATCCATCCATCCATCCATCCATCCATCCATCCATCCATCCATCCATCCATCCATCTATTCATCCATCTGTTCATCCATCCATCCATCCATCATCCATCCATCTATTCATCCATCCATCATCCATCCATCTATTCATCCATCCATCCATCTATTCATCCATCCATCATCCATCCATCATCCATCCATCCATCCATCCATCCATCCATCCATCCATCCATCCATCCATCCATCCATCCATCCATCCATCCATCCATCCATCCATCCATCTTCCTCCCCTCTGCACTGCACTGCACCACCACCTTCTTCTTCTTCTTCTTCTTCTTCTTCTTCAATTAATGTAATGTGATAACAGTCAGGTGACGGTGTGAAATACCTCCTCCCGGTTGGTCAGCAGCTGCGGCGTCAGGCTCGGTTCGTCCCGCTCGCCCTCCACCTCGATGACGGAGGACGCCAGCGTGCTGCTGCTGCCTGCTGAGCCCAGACCGTCTGCGTGGCACAGCTCGCCCTCACTGCCCGCCGGCTGCACAAACGATATCACAGTTTCACCTCCATGACTTTATTTTATTTCAAAATTTGAATATCGTCTTTACTTTGAAGCCTCTTTACAAACCTGTATGCACCTGTATACAATAATCAAGTTTAACCTCCATGGAATGAATCAAACCTTTGTTTATGTAACAGAAAAAAACTAAATTGTATTCTTTCTTATGAAGTTGTGGTTCAATTGCGGAGGGTCTCTGATGTGTTTGTGTCTGAACGGGTCGTAGCAGAACGCTCACCTTTCACCACCTACAGATATTTATTGCTGTGTCTCACCTTCAAAGCTGCTGGATCCACCAGGTGTTGGGAAAGAGAGGGTGGCGATGACACATGGAGAGGCAGGAGGGATCAGAGACAGAAATGTTACTACAGGTTATTGAGCATGGCTCATCAACTCTCAACAGCTTGGCATCCAAACTATCAGAAGATTAAAGCACAGTGAATTCCTTTTTTGTTGTGTTATAAAATGTTTTGGCTTTGAACGGAAGCCTGGCTCTGCAGAGACCAGAAACTTTTTAACAGTTTTTAATAAACAGTCACAATTATTGAGACTGCCAGCTAATCAGGGTGAACCACAGACTGACAGAAGCGATGAGACGGATGAGCGCTAAAGTCTCAACTCTGACAATTTACTATGACTAATGTTTAGCCCGAGGGATCTTACGACTCCATACTGTACTTTGGAACTTTGTTTCAGGGGCAACAGCTCCACTTGGTGGTTCGACTGTTCAGTGCAGCTGAAGAACCCACTGAGATCTGGTTTGACATGAAGTCTGTGTCATCAGTTTGTGTCTTCAAATCTCTCACCGTTGGGATGAAACGCTGCTTCGATGTCTTTAGCAGGAGCTGAAAGGAGAAATAAAGACGAACTTGTTAAAACGAGGTCATTACGAACATCCTGTCATTCTGAAAAACATTCTTGTCACTAAACAACACATCTTATGGATAATATGGAACCTCTTTCATCTTGAGCTTGAGTTTCTTCCAACCAATCAGCAACCATCAGTGATGTCATCGTTGGTTTGTGAACATTATGAATCCTCCAGTTCAGATTCTGTCCGTCACCATCTTGGTAGTTCGGAGCGGTTTGGAGCAGGAAATGACCATATTTGGATGAGCTGGGGGAGGAGCCAGCGGTGGATCTGACTGATCTGATTGGAAACCTGACGATACTACGTCCCGCCCACCGATAGCTGTAACCTGACTGCCCCACAGGCCTGTCAATCAAACAGACACGCCCCCAAAAACAGGTCTTCTTGAATCTTCTTTTCTAATGAATGAGGGATTATTTTCAGATGGACCTCCAGAAAACTAAGAAGAAGGAGTGACTTTAGCTAACAACACCGAGAGAACTGATGGACACATTTTATTCACTTTGGATTTGATGAGAGAAGTTGAATGGGAGTCTATGGAGCCGGAGGCTTTGTGGAGCCGACCTCTAGTGGCACTCGCTGGTATTGCAGCTTAAGGGACTTCTGCATCGGAATCATTTTTCAGACCCGGAAGCTACGAACATTTCTAGTGTCGGAGGTTTCCTGCTCACAGTGTCGTCACGGTTACTTTGTGACACAGCTGGTTCGCAACATCTGGACATGAGGGAAGGGTTTGCGTTCGCGAGGACCCTGAGCTGCCGACTGAAGGCCTGTCAGGTTGAAGGACAGCTTGACTCTGAGTACCTGACTGTCTCCTGGTACGTCTGTACGGCAGGTTTCCCTCCAGCAGCAGCGGCAGACTCTTCCTGGACTTCTCAGGTGTGTACATCAGCAGCTCTGGAGGCTCTGCAGGGACAAACACAACAGACACGTCCTGAATTTATTCCACGCAGACGATGCTACTTTTTTTGTTGAAATTGGACTCTGAGGACACTGAGGACACTGAGGACAGACAACTTTAATCCAAATTTGGTGCTTTAGTGGGTATTTGTGAAAAAAAAAAAATCCCGGATGGATTCACTCATCACTTCAAAATAGAAGGTGACACACCAAAATAAAAGCCATTTAAATGTTTCTATATCTGAGTGAAAATTCAAGATGTTTGGGACGATAAAGATTCGCCGACGGTCTAGTTGAGAAAGAATAAAATATTCCTTCCTTTCTTAAACGTTTAAATTCTGAAAATGTTTCTGCCGTAAACTGTCGAGTTTCTTGAGTAAACATCTGAGCGGGTTTGTCGTTCAAACAAAAAAAAAAAAAAACAGACATCAGACATTCAGATCCACAGTCGGTATGACGTGACTATGAGGAGGATGATGGATGAGGAAGAAGACGACTGACCCTGACCTGACTGGCGCCGGCCTCGGTGGTAGCCGTGGATGTCGTCCAGCCGCGGCGACGCCGACGACTTCTTCAGGCCGTCCTGCTCGAACTGAGGAGCTGAAACACAGGAAGTGATGTCAGCACAGCTGCTCACACTGCTCGGGGGTAGAAGGGGTGTTCACAGGTGTGTGTGTGTGTGTGTGTGTGTGTGTGTGTGTGTGTGTGTGTGTGTGTGTGTGTGTGTGTGTGTGTGTGTGTGGGTTATTAAAAACTCACATTGGCAGAAGGTGTCTCCGAGGACCTGTCTCGCCTGGAAACAAGGAAAGCGGCTGAGTGACAGAAGATTTAACCCTGACGCTCTGCATGCAGATGTGCTGAGTTCAGGGCTCTGCAGTGGTGATTGTGACCAGCAGGTGGCGGCACAGATCAACACAAAACTATTGACGCTGCCTCTGCTGCTGCTCCTGCAGAACCAGTTTATACCAGTAGCTGAACTTATGCCGCTAACAATGCTAATGGGAGTCCTGCGTTTCTACCGGTTCTACTAATATTACTGCTTCTTCTTCCGACTCTGCCAGAGAATACTACTCCTACTGCTACTACTTCTGCCTCCACTACACCCAGTACTGCAGTACTGATGTGACTCCTGCTACGTGTACAGCAGTACTAGACTGCAGGTTGAGAGCCTCCAAACATCCATCTGGAGGTTTGTTTCTCCTCCTCACCCCTCCCTCCTCTTCCTCCTCTCCCTCCTCACCTTCTGCGGGAGCGAAGCAGGGTGGTTTATCACGATCAGCCTCTTGAGGTAGTGCACCCACAGCCGCTTCTCCTCCTGGTTCTTCGTCTGCGGCGATGACAAAAGCGTGAACGTGGAGAACAGCGTGTGGGCGGAGCCTCTTCCGACGTTCGTGTCCGACACTCACCTGGACGACGTGCTGCTGTTTGGAGATGGTCTGGTCCGACACTCGGAAGCACAACGGGTCCTTCAGGGTCTCCACCAGCAGCAGGTTACAGCACTGCAGCCGAGACACGAACACACGCCAGGAAAAACAGGAAGTGACGGGGTTTGTTGGAAATGTGGTCTTCACATTAAAAATGATCTAACGAAAATGTTATTATCGAAGGAAGTGATTACAAATGTATTCTTTATCGGGTAGGGCTTAAAAAAAAGAATCTAAGTTTTCTTTCTCATCTTGCATATTTTTTCTAATTCCCGCAATTTTATGCAAAAAAACTTCACTCAGAAAATGACATCGGAGTTTTTCAGGAGTTCTGACGCAAAAATCGACAATTTTTGATCACAGCAGTCACAAAAAACAACGCTGTGAAATCCTGAAAAATGATTGGTGATGAAATGTGTGTTTTTTCTTACGAAGATGTGCGTGCTGTAGACGAACCGCTCGAGCCTCTTCTTGGCGATCAGCAGCATCTTATCGAACAGGAAGAACGCTCGCTCCTTCTTCACTCTTTGCACCTTGAAGGAACCTTCCAGAACCAGCTCCCCGAACCCGCCGAGGTCCGGCCCGCTCCAGTTCACCAGCAGGGACTCGATTTCCTGCAGAGAGGTCAGAGGTCAGAGGTTTCTGGTAGTCCAGTGCCTCTCTCTCTCTCTCTCTCTCTCTCTCTCTCTCTGTGTTTACCTGCAGCCGCACGGCGTGTTCCTGCTTCCTCTTCATGTCGTTGATGTACCAGGCCACGGCTGTCATGGTGATGATGGCGTCCTCCACCACCTCGTAACCGGGGTCGCTCTTGTCCAAGTGCTTGGACAGTTCCTGAGATGACATGAGACCAATGTGTAAAACAACAAAGCTACGTGACGAGGTGGAGGAACAATTCAACTTTTAATCCCTGAACGTCATCGAGTTCAGCATTTCGGCCGTCGCCGTCTTACTATTTTCTGAAGGAGTAAGTGACCATATTTGGACGAGCTGGGGGAGGAGCGAGCGGGCAGATCTGACTCAATCTCATTGGAAACCTGGGGACACTAAGCCCCGCCCACCAATAGCGGAAAACTTACTACACCACAGGCCTGTCAATCAAACCAGACAAAACCATGTGGAAAAAAAATGTGGTTACAAAAAAACCCCTGAAACTCCTTACAGAAACTTCAGAACTACAGAAACGGCCTTTTTGCTTTATGTCATTACTTCTGTTGAGCAATGTTTGTCACATGACCTGCCTCTGTTGACGTCTATACGTCTCAAAGACACGCCCCCCCTCTAGTCGAAGGTTGTGTTACACCGTTTGCTGTGACGCTGCTGGTTTTGAGGTGAAGTTGAATATATTTATGACACTGAAAGACGTTCCAAGCTCGGATCATTGTGAGGTAATAAATAGAAGGAAGGATGAAACGGGAGAAAACAATCTGCCCGGCTGACGCAGCGCTTCATCACAGAGATGACTGGATGAGGACCAGCTGAGGATTATGGGAAAATCCCAGCACAGATACAAACACATGTTGGAGAAGTGTTTAAACTGGACACTGAAGACAGAACCACGAATAACACAGACCAAACAAAGAGGCTGACATGTCTCTGTGTTTCATCATCCTCCTCTCAGAGGTGGGCTTGGACCAGAACCAGCGAACGGACTCAGCAGGTTCACTGGGACCAGAACCAGTGAACCAACCCAACAGGTTTACTGGGACCAGAACCAGGGAACTCACTCAGGAGGTTTACTGGGACCAGACTGCAAAAAGCTGCATTGTTTTGAGTTAACTGTTTTTAACTCAATGCGCAATGGACAGCGTGTTGGACTTAAATACTGAAGAAGTGATTCAAAGGTTGTGGGTTCAAACCCCATCAGAGTCAATGTTTAGAAGTTGCTTTTAATGCAGCACACTGATTTAACAGATACATATTGTCTCTCTTTGAGTACCAACACAATCATCGCTCCCCACGACCAGGTGATGTTTAATGTTCTACACGCAGTATTCAGTAGTGTTCGAAGTATTACCTGGAGCAGAAGGTGGTATTTGAGGATCCTCTGCACCGGTTTGAGCAGGTACGTCTCCAGCGGTAACGAGTGGTTCAGAGTCGTCTGTCTCTCCTGGAAGAAACGAACCAGAATCTCGGTTTTCATGCACTCCCTCAGCACAGCCACCGAACTGTTGGGAGGATGGGGGGTACGGGGTGGGGTGGGGTGGGGAGTGGGGGGGAGGGGGGGCAGAGGCAGAAGAGACATCGTTAGAGCGCAGATTAATCAGGAAGAAAAATGCTTCTGCGTGGGATCAAAATCTTTTTCTCAACAACAGGAGGCCAAACGGCGACTACAAAACAGACTGATGGATCTGCAGGTGAGATTACGGCCATCCACAGAGGGAGAGAAATCATTTCTCCCAGCATGGAGGCAGGAGGAGTGAAACATGATGAGAGGGAGAAACGAGGTGGAGGAGGCAGCAGGAGAAATCCTCTGACTGACATCCATCGGAGGAGGCGGAGGTGATGGAGGGACGGAGGAGGAAGACGGATGGAAGAGATTATGAAGGGAGGACTCTACAGATGTTTGGAGCTTTGACAAGCATTCATTACAGGTTTATGGAGAAAGATTGAATAAAGTGATGATAGTTTAACATTTATCACAATATGAACAAAGAAGAGGAGGAAATTGAAGAAAGACACAAAGAAACTGAAGAATCGGAGGAAATCTTTGAAGGACAGGAGCTGAGCAGGACGATGAGAACTCGTCCGGATGACGGAGGAGGGGGAGTAGGTGGTGAGAGGAGATGATGGAGGACAGCGGAGACTCCTCAGCTGTTGGGTTTCACATTCATCACAGCGTGAAGCCAAAGAATCTCTGATGGAGAAGGACTCCAGGAGTTCAGAGCAGGAGTAATATCTTCAGCAGACATCACTGACGTGATGAACACACGTTTACTGTCCTGTGCAAAAGGTTAAAGGATTCTTTACATCCATCATGTAACATCATCACAGAGATGTCGGATCATTCTTGTTTGATCCTGCAGGACAACGAGCTAAAAACTGATTGGAAACCTGACGATACTACGTCGCGCCCATCGTCAAGTGACATTTACCCGCGTGTAATTTTCACGCCTACGAAATGTGTAAGTTTCACGCCTACGCAGCCCTAAGTGTGGCTATCTCACGTTTTGCTGCGGTGGACTGGCGTGCCTATTTCAAACATTTGGTCTCATGCAGAACGTCCGAGACTGAGAGGACACGTTTAGGCCCGAGTCCTCCACAGACGGAAAGAAATGAAGCCGTGATCTGTCATCCAAGACGAGACCGGACCTCAGCCTCAGACACACACTCACCTCTGCAGGAGGAATGTAAAGCATATGGCAGATATGAAGAACGTCCACCCGAGACATTCCTAGAAACTGTGCTTGGACAGATTCCTATCAAACCGCAGAGAAGAAAAGACTAACTCACATCTGTGGTTTCCAGCTGTTAAAATAATTTTATTTATCTGTCTGCCTCGTGTTGTTTACAGCCTCTAAACAGAAACACAGGAACCAGAGCTGCTGTCTGCTCGTCATCATGACAGGACAGACCGAAGCCAGTTCTCCTCTCTGCCTCCATCTTGTCTCAGACTGCAGATAATCACAGCTGGATTCATCTCCACCAATCAGAGGTAACATGATACCCGCCTGGAGCCAATTAAAAAAACCACCATGAACCTCCTCACCTCCACTCCTCCCTCCGGCCCACTTTTAAGGTTCGTTTGCATTCTGCAGAAAGTGGTTTCTGTCATGCATCATGACAAATTATGATTATTACTCTTCATCTTCCTCTTGTTTGGGGGATAATAGTTATAATAGTTAAGTTTTGGCCAACCATCATCCATCAGTGATGTCATCGTTGGTTTGTGAACGTTATGAATCCTCCAGTTCAGATTCTGTCCGTCACCATCTTTGCTAGTTCGGAGCGGTTTGGAGCAGGAAGTGACCATATTTGGACGAGCTGGGGGAGGAGCCAGCGGTGGATCTGACTGATCTGATTGGCAACCTGACGATACTACATCCCGCCCACCGCTAGATTTTCAGATGGACCACCAAAAAACGAATCTGGAAGAATGAATTTAGCGAACGACAGACAGAAAACTCAATCTGTCCAAAACCAAATCTAGAACTCAGTTGAAAACCTGTTTAAAACCAGTCTATAACTATAATCCCCTCCTTGTAGTTGCAGGTGTCAGTTTCCATCCATCTCTCCTTTTGTTCCTCAGTCATGGCATCAGGTTCACGTGAATGGGCGGGGCGTGAGCGCTCAGTGACCTTTGACCACCAAAATCTAATCACTTTATCTTTGAGTCCAAGTGAACGTTTGTGCCAATTTTGAGGAGATTCTTTCAAGGCATTCTTGCAATATCGCGTTCACGAGAACAAGACGGACTTCTGTACACCCCAAAACATAATGCCTCCTGCTGTGGCATGAAAACATTTGAATAAAACATTGTTTTCATGGTTTATATATGCAACAACAACTGTCCCAGCCTTTCCTCCATTTAGTTTTTGATGGTTCTAATTCTGTGAAGTAAAAAGCTTGGACGTCCAAAGGACACCGGGTCTTTGAGGACAGTGAGAAACAGATGTTTCCAGGCAAGTTGGATGTGTTTATAAAGCAGTCGGGGATGTGAATCAGGATGCAGCATCGACCGTGTAGGATGCAATTCAAACCCAATAACCTGCTCTGCGGCTTGTCAGTATATTTTTGTTTTCATGTGTGTTGAGTCCGATCATTACGGGAACATTTTCTCGCTCTGTTAAAACTTGGCTTTCAAGGAACAACCCCCTTCTGGCCTCCAAAGCCCACCCCCCCACCCGCCCCCACCCGCCCCACAGCTCATCAATTTACAGCATTACAAACTGCACACGTCCAAAGCGGAGTTCAGCAGCATAAATCACCTCAGCATCTGTCCCGGCTCCCTCTCTGGATCTACCCACTGAGATTACAGCCACATCTGTAAACGCCATTTTAACAGCAGCCTGTTTCATGATACATACAAACCGTTGGGGTGTTTGTGAAAGAAAAAGATCTCCTCGAAGTACTTCTGCTGCGTTCCTGGAGATGTGTTGTTATCTGGCGTGTCTCCCTCTTTACGCAGGATAACTAACCAAACAAAGACTCTCATCTCGTGTTCCCAGCGGGGCGACACTAGAGTTCACAAACCTGCAACCCAGCAGATTTCCCTCCAAATCTGACCCAGCGGATCACAGTGGAAAAATGCAGAGCCTTGGCTGACAGAGACCCAAAGTCTGCTCCTCTGGTAATCACATTACTGTCTTATTGTGAGTTTGCTGAGCTAAAATATCACACGAGGCATCTTCTGAGGGTTCAGTATCAAAGAAAATACAGGCCGAATACCAAAAGTGACGGATTCAAAGCAACTTTGAATCATTTTCTCTGTCCGAAATAGTGTCTTTAAATCACCGCTGGACACAAAAGACCTCTATTTGTTGTATATGTTGTGCAGTTAAACAGTTCAGAGTCTGTTCCTCTTGAACTGCAGCTCAGTGATGCACACGGAGGAATCGATAACCTTCACGAGGAAGTATTTGAAGTTCCACACATTTTTGTGACCACTGGTACGTGAACATTTGTGATCTCACAGTGAACCTGAAACTTTAGCAGGTTCACGACACCCAAAATCACCTGAACCAGATGCACCCTGAGCATCCTCCGGACGCCGAGGAAACTCCTCTCGTCCGCCTGTATCCTTGGAACGGAGCCTGAATGGTGAACCGAGAGCTTCATCCTTTGAACTCGGGGTCCCTCGTCACAACAGCAGTCTGGTACAACGCCCAGATCTCCGCAGACTGAACGGCCCGTATACAAGATCCAGATGTCTTGGTGCACTTTATGCTGCAGAGCTCCCTCCACCAACTTCCGCAGAATGTGCAGAAGAGCAACAGACATGAACACGTTACTGCAGCGCTACTAATTCACTCATTGATCTGCTGACTGTTTCCGACCCGGTGCCTCGTCTCAGATCAGAGAACCGGACGTCTTGGCCGTTGATTAAAGGTGACTGGGCCTTTGCAGTTTAACCTCCCTGACTTCTTATTTAGACCAGATGTGCTGCACCTGTAATGCTTTCTAAATATCTTCATAGCAAAGCTTCTATGATTA
Organism: Brachyistius frenatus; assembly: GCF_029030835.1. Taxonomy (NCBI): domain Eukaryota; kingdom Metazoa; phylum Chordata; class Actinopteri; family Embiotocidae; genus Brachyistius; species Brachyistius frenatus. The sequence goes on along the minus strand of NW_027210691.1, from coordinate 423,886 downwards.
GGGATTTGTTTAATTTTCTGTAGTTGATTATGTCACTATTTTTATTTCATTTCCTTGTTTGCTTTTTAATTCCACCGTAGGGTACTTTATAATAAAAGGGATATACAAATAAAGTTTATTATAGAACCCTGTTTACAAAAAAGTTGTGACGCTCTGTAAAATATAAATAAAAATGGAATTTGATGATTTGCAAATCACATAAACCTGTATTTAATAAAACATTTTAAAAAAAAGACCAAAGACAACATGTGAATTCTTGAAACTGACAAATTTCATTGTTTTATGAAAAATATGTGCTCATTTTGAATTTGATGGCAGCAACACGTCTCAAAAAAGTTGGGACAGGGGCAACTAAACAGTGGAACATCCCACAACTAATTAGGTTAACATGGCAACAGGTCAGTAACACGATTGGGTATAAAAAGATGATTTCAGAGAGGCAGAGTCTATCAGCAGTGAAGATGGGGAGAGGTTCACCACTCTGAAAGACTGTGTTGGAAAATAGTTCAACAATCTAAGAATAATGTTCCTCAATGTAAAACTACAAAGAATTAGTAGATTTCATCGTCTACGGTTCATAATATCATTAAAAGATTATTTAAACTCCAGGCTGTTAAAATATTGGCTGTGATCTTCGAGCCTTTAGGTGTCACTGCATTAAAAACAGACTGAATTCTGTAGTGGAAATCACTGCAAGGGCTCAGGAACACTTCTGAAAACTATCGTCTGTTCGTCGCTGCATCCGCAAACGCAGGTTAAAACTCTAGCATGCAAGAAGAAACCACAAATAAACATGATTTCCACAGTGTGACAACTGTTTTGGAGACGGGATTGAATTGGATGGTAATGAGATGAGACTGTCTTTACTCCGTTTATAGGTTTTATAAATAGATTCCTGTGTTTCAGGCTGGGAGAAACTGCATGTGGCTCCTGAAAAGTGACGGACTTACAGCAGCAGAATAAGTCAGCGTTTTGAACCGAGAGGATCAAGAAGAAGAAGAATAAGCGGCGATGTAGCACTGAAATCTGGAGACGGGCTGACAGAGAGCCTCTCTGGATTTGGTGGTCTGACAGAAACCATTCGACCTACTTATTTTTATTGGCGTTTAATGGGGCTTTAAGGAGGCGACAGGCAGCGAGCAGCGAGGTGAAGGAGGGGTCGACTTCCTCTCCGACGATGGAAACTGACACACCGGGTACACTGAAGGGGCTCAAACACACACACAGGCATGTATGAAGGCCTTTAGAGCACATGTATGCAGTAATTTAAGTGTATTAACATGCAGACAGATGTAGGCACACACACACACACACACACACACACACACACACACACACACACACACACACACACACACACACACACACACACACACACACACACACACACACACACACACACACACACACACACACACACACACAGCTGCGCAGCGATCCAGTCAGGCCACACATCTGTCTTGTCAGATTGATGGGGAGAAGATGGTGTGAGATTAGCAGCGATTCTCTCAGACTCCACCGAGAATAAAAGACAAACACTACAGAAAAAGACAAAGAGGTCGAACACAAACATAAAAAAAACAGCATTTTAAAAAACAAATCCTTTTTCCAGAGTGCTTCGATGATGTTCCTGCTCACAAAACAGGATTTAATCAATTTTAACAAACCTCAAGAGGAAAACAAAGGAAAGAAGTTTATTGTATTTCTATCCTCCAGTTTAATTTAATAAAATAGCAGGACTCACTGACCGCAGTTGTGGATTTAATATCTAAGAAAAACTAGAACATGTGGAACTTTTAAAGTTTGAAAGTGCGTGTCTGTTTCCATTTTGATTTAAATATCTTTTATATTTATGACTTTATATCAAAACCAACATTTTTGGTTTTCTGACAAAAAGCAAGAAGCGCAAAAACACTTAAAGATGTGAAACATGTAGTTACCCACATTGAAGCCAAACATCTGTCAAACCGTTTGAAGAGGTTGTGTGTGCCTGTACGTCAATCATTGTGAAGTCCAATTTGAGTTTTAGACGTCAGATATTTTGAGGATATTTTGAGAAAACTTTGAGGATTTTTGGAGAATATTTAGAGAATATTTGAAGATATTTCTCAAATATATGAGGATATTTTTAGAATATTTAAGGATATTCTGAGAATATCTTTAAGGATTTTTTGAGAGGATTTTGAGGATTTTTCGAGGATATTTCGTGGTTCAGACTGGGTTGTATGTTTCAGATCAGAATGGGAAAACATTTTGTGTGCCCACAAAAATAGCAGAACAAGCTTGTGTCTGGATGAGATACAGCTTGTGCTCTACGCTCTTCCTCTGCTCCATAAAGCAGACCTCTCAGCAACAAGGCTCAACATTTTACTCCTCTGTATGTTTCTACGGAAAGACATTTTCTCCCATCATAAACCAAAATGCCTCGCACCAAACCTGAGAGTCCGTTTATCAGGAACAGACCAGAGAAAAATGTGAAGCATCTCACTGATGTCTGTTCAGACTTCACAGGAGAGCGTCGACACGTTTCAGCATCCAAACCACAAATTCACAACATGGAATAAGAATGTTTGTCTGCTGCTCAAGGAAAAGTCATGGAATCATTAATCTCTAATGGGTTCATCCTCTGAGAAGCAGGAGTATGACATGACAATATATCACAGCAAACTGTCCGGCTCTCCATTATTCTGGCTTTAGCCGTCAATCTATTTATCCATGTATCCATTTCATGGATCCAAAGATTAAGTGGCACAATCAGTAGCCCCGATTACTAATCACCCATCTTGACACATCTGATATGTTTTATCTACACCTCTGTCTTTTATTTCTACTCTGCTTTTTCTTTAATTTATTCAGTTTTTCTCCTGATTAATCCACTCGACTGTATAAATGTGTGTTTCTGCGTGCGAGTACTTACTTGGGGTAGTTCATGCAGTAGAGAGTGTAGATGTCAAAGGCTTCACTCTAAACAAGAGACAGAAGAAGTGAAATTAGAAGCAGAGAGAGACGGAGGTTTCATCCCAACATGATAGGGAGAGAGGGATGGACAGATAGACAGATGGACGGATGGATGAATGGACGGACAAATCTTTTACCATGTATAAAAATAACTCACACAGCAGAGCCTGGTCTGAATCTCCAGTTCTCACCATCTAATATTCACTCTATCATCTCCTCTGAGAGATGATGGCCTGAAAATCTGTTGAACTCAATCAACTGTAACTTCTTGTATGCGATGTGTGTTTCCCTTTAATTTGATCTGTGAGTCAGGAAGCAATTAGATAAGCAGAGAGAGCACTTTTGCTCCAGATTTCGATAATCGCTGCATCTCGTTACGGCAAACTAAAGATGTCATTCCTTTCCTCCTTCCATTTCACTTCCTGTCAGTCTGTCAGGAGGTCGCGGAGAGAAGGAGCGCATTGTGTGCACAGTCTCAGGTCTTAAAATAACTCTGTAACAGTTTAATCTAATGTCCACTGCTCTTAAACAGACAGCAAGCTCAGGACAAACACCAAAACAAAATCACATGTTTTATACGAGTAAAAAACTCAAAGAGGGTAAAAGTGTCCAGGTGGCCCCTGAATCATTACGATTCTTCCTCTGAGCGTCACGAATATTTATTTTAAAATTTAACAGAGATTTAAGCTGTTGTTGTTGAGCTATTTCCACTCCGGACTCTGACGTCACCACCACCCCAGAGGTGTACAGTCACCTGGTGAGCAAACATTCATGCTGTCTGCAACAATAAAGCGTCTGTCCAATACACACAGGCGGCGTGTTTTCATTTATTGGGTGTCGGTTCGATCTGTAGCAGCAGCAGCAGCAGCTGTTTTGTCGAAGGATGTTTGTGTTCTACAGTTGTACTGGTGGTTTACTCAGTGTTTGGAGTTCACAGTGTCATGTTTCCTCTAAATTATCAGCCTAACACACACACACACACACACACACACACGCACGCACACACACACACACACACACACACACACACACACACACACACACACACACACACACACACACACACACACACACACACACACACACACACACACACACACACACAGAGCTGTACTGTACTCACCCTCTCTACGAAGCAGTCTGCGATGGCTGCGGCATGACGACTCCTCTCTAAATCCTCCAGGAGATCACTGAGGACACAAACAGACATGTTAGAGATGGTTTACAAGAGTTGTCAAAATCGTAGCACCCAGAACTAAAATTCTGAAAATGGGCTGCACTCAACTTAATGCCTACGGTGTTGGACAGTGTTGAGGTCGATCATAGCAGCCCCGCCCCCAAACATATCTGTATTTGAGTCCTAATATCTAATGAATGCTGGAATTATTTCCAGAAGGACCAGAACTCTGATCACAAGGAGCGAATTTATCTAATGACATCATGATGACTTATGGAAAACATTTACTGTCTTTGTATTTCAGGAGAGAATTTGATGTGAGTCTTTGGAGACAGACGTTTTTTGAGCAAGTCCCAAGTGGCCGTCAGTGGTACTGCGTTTTAAGGCACTTCTACATTGGCTTCGACGCTCGACGCTGCACCCAAATCCCTCCTTTGCACCAGTCATAACTACAATACTAAGTATTGTGGAAAACTGCTTTTAACTATCCTGGATTTAAAGACAATCACTAGACACCTGTTGTGGTTGTCCAAAATTTACTTTCACATTGCTAAGTTTACTTTCACATTAAAACGTAATTTCCGTGACATATTTGGGGGCTCGTCCAGGATCTCTTTCACATTGTATTAATATAATTTCTGGTCAACCACAACAGGTGTTTGTTGTTTTTCTTTGAATCCGGGATTGTTAAAAGCTGTTTTCGATGACAGGAATTATCACTTATCTCTTAAAAATTTCATTTTGGGCAATTTACTAAATCAAATAAACATATCAATGGGTCGTAGTAAAGCTGCCCTGATTTTTTTTAATTTAAAAAAAAAATCAGAATGAACACCCCATGTTAAATTAAACACATCCTGTTAATACTGAATGTTTTCATGTTGGGTCTTGCAGGACCTGCAGGAGCTAGATCCTGCTGCAGCACAGAAAACAGCACAAATGGGTCACATTTCTCCCTCAGAGTTCTCTCGAAACTCTGGTTCACAGACAGTTATATTTGCTGGGAGTCAAGGAGAACATCTGACACTATAATGAGTAACAAATGTATTGTAGTTTCTGCAGAGTTCAGTTGAACAGAGTCCTTGTGTTTCCACATGAAGGTTAGTGTGACACGAAACTGACTCCAGAACCTGCAGACTGTTTCAGCTGGCAGACGTTCATCCTGAAAACTCCGTTCCCACAATCCATCCTCATCATCACCCCTCCTTCCTGCCAAGTCCCAATTACAAGCCCAGTCTATATCTCTCCGTTTTAATTCTTCTGTTTCTCTTTTTCAACCCTGTTTTTTACTCAAACAACACACTTTTTAAACTACAGACTGCTACTATCAGAAATAACAAACCGGTTTTGTTTGAAGGAACCTTTGACCTGTTGGATGTTTGTGCCTGAACTCGGACCAGGATTACAACCCAGGTCCAAACCCCACTGACCCCGATGTGGACGGCAGTTCCCATGGGTCTGCTCATGAGGTTCTGGTCTTTGGTTTTAATCGCAGTAACATTACATGGTTTCATGTGTTCATTTCCTGCTTAATGAGGATATTAAACACAAATCAGATTGTCCTGAAGCACTGACATTAGACGCTGTGTTAGATCGACGTACAGAACAAGTCGAAAGCTGATTGGAGAGCAGATTACAACAGTTTGGCTCAGCTGTGGAAATGTTACTCGATTTGGAACAACTATTATGTTTCGAAGGAAACATGAGCCTTTTTTTAGCTCGGCTCGACTGGACTCACTTTTTTGGTTTTCCATGGGGCAAAAGTTGTGGCTTTTATCTGGTACTATTTTCAGTATCACCTCCCTCAAAGTGAGTGGAGATGAAAACACCTCAGACCACTGATGAGTCAGAGCAACTATGGAAGCTGTATTTTATAAAGTCACTAGACTACTAGATTCACTGCAGCATGCTAAACAACACCATGTTGAACTAAGGAGGTATGGATGTTCCTGTGTTTGCCAAGAAAGGAACCAGTTATCACGTGGCGTTGGTTCTATCTGCATACAGTAGAAAAGAAAATTCAGAAAAGTACCGGGTATCAGTAGAGTCATGGAGAGCTGCTACTGGCATTGTAAAAGGGGCTATGATTACAAATCGATTGTATTTTTATTAAACTTAACAAGGAAAGTTGAATGGCTGGACTGGGAGGGCTTTTAATTTGACACGAGGGCTTTTCATTTGAAACAGATACAGGAAGTCGCTTTATTATGCTGACCAATGGTGTAACGTTGATCACTCACTCGGTGACATACATCCCATTAATGGTGCTGACCTCCATTCTGGAGGCTGTTTGACTGTTATGAGTTTTCAAAATAAAAGAGGATCCAGACGCACAGCAAACAGAGGTTCAACGTAAATAACAGGGCTTTTCACAAGAGCTCTGATACAACGGCTGGTGACAAAGTAGAGCAAACCAAACTCAGCTGAATCCAAGAAAAATCTCAAAAAGTTCAGAACTCACATGGAAACAGGAAAATCCAGGAGTGTGACATGACAAACTAACAAAACGTTGGGAGGAATATAAACAGAGGAGGCTGATGGTGAAGTGGAAACAGGTGTGAACGATCAAGGTGTAGGAAACACCTGAGGGGGGAACTTCAAAATAAAACAGGAAACACAAAACCCAAGACTGAAATAAAGAGGAGACTGACATGATATCCAAACCATGTAGTAATAAAAGCTATTAAATTCGTTGGAGACGTTGATGGGTATCTCATTTCTGTCAGGGCGCAGAGTCACGTTTCCATTCAAATGTGGTGTTATTTGAAGAAAAACTGTTGATTTTTTGAATCAACCAATCACATCTTTATAAAAACCTAGCAACGGGGTCGACCACACCTCCTCACTAATATCAGGGTTTCTTTCCTAAATCACTCCTAAGATAAGACTCCTTGATAACATTTTTAGGCTAAGTTAGGAGCTCTCTAAGAATCTTTGTGAATATGACCCCAGGTCTGAAAAATGAGGCCGATGCAGAAGTGTCTTCAGCTGCAATACCAGCGAGTGCCACTAGAGGTCGGCTCCAAAAAGCCTTCGGCTCCATAGACTCCCATTCAACTTCTCTCATCAAATCCAAAGTGAATAAAATGTGTCCATCAGTTATCTCGGTGTTGTTAGCTAAAGTCACTCCTTCTTATTAGTTTTCTGGAGGTCCATCTGAAAATAATCCCTCATTCATTAGAAAAGAAGATTCAAGAAGACCTGTTTTTGGGGGCGTGTCTGTTTGATTGACAGGCCTGTGGTGCAGTCAGGTTACAGCTATCGGTGGGCGGGACGTGGTATCGTCAGGTTTCCAATCAGATCGGTCAGATCCACTGTTCAATCCTCCCCGAGCTCGTCCAAATATGGTCACTTCCTGCTCTGAACTAGCAAAGATGGTGACGGACAAAATCTAATCTGGAGGCTTCGTAACGGTTGTTCCCAAACCAGTAGGCGACGTCATTGCAGCCGAACTAGTCCTTCTTGAAATGAAAGTGTTTGCAGAAACCAAACTAACTCTGTTTATCCTGCCGCCTTTTTTGTTCTCGTGTTACAAACCGAAGTGGGAACCAGGCGATGAAAAATTTTCCAGCTGAGATTCAGGAAGAACCGAACCACCAGTCGAGGCTGTTTGCATGAATTCTTCCCTCGCCTTATTTTCTGCATCACTGCTCTCATGGAACGAATGCAGAGCTGCTGTTTGTCTTTTTGACGGCCTATTATAAAGTTTCATTATAAAGTTTTCATGGTGGTTTTACGTGCCGAGTCTTCCCCCTCTGAGAAAACGTCCTCAGCGAACAGCGATTAAAAGAAGAGTTAAAGTGAGTGATGCTGCGTTTACCCGAGACGCTCTTCACCCCTGCTTTGACTCCACATGTTCTCATGTCAGCGGGGAAACAGCAGTAATAGAAGTTTGGCTCGGTTCTCGAGCCGTGTTGTTTGTACCGTACATGCAGTGTGTGTGTAATTTATAATTTATGTGCAGCCGTATAGTCCACCATCTTGTAATCTTACGGTGGAGCCCTGAGAGAGTTTCAGAGACCCACGGGGCTTCGAAACCTGTTGGCAACCAATTTATAATGTCAGAAAGAAAATACGTAAATTATGAAGAAAATATGAAGCAATCTGTTGCAAAACAGGAAGTTCAATCACCTTTCACAGTAAAAGCAGCCAAGCGTGATAGAATAAAGCCAATATTTTAAAGTGAAGTGGGGCGAGATCGACAGAGAAGAAGAAGAATGAGAGTAATAATGCTTTCTGTTTATACAGTGATTTTTAAAACGCTTCACTTGAATTCCTGCAGAATCGAGAATGGAGTTATTTCTCAGGAGTTTTGGAGAGTTTCTAGAGTTTATGAGTTAGAGACGATGCTGATGCAGAAACTGAGTGTCGATGTTGAGCTGCAAAATAAACTCCAAACTTCTCTGTGAAGCTGATGTTTGTTTCTGATGAATGAAACAATTCATCAGGAAACACAGGAGCTGTGGGAGAGCAGAGGTTTCAACGGAGGCTGAACATATTTCACGTGACATCAGACGGCCGACGTCATGGCAACGAAACATTAAGAAGGAATTGAAAATACAAATATCAATCATAAAAAATAAATCAAATAAACTGACGAGGTTGTATGTGTGAGAGACAGAGAAAGAAGGATATTCAAACATCAAGAAGAACAAGAAGAAGACGATGAAACACGACACGCCGTTTGTCTCCGAGCCAACAGTGTTGAAGTTGTAGGACACACACATGATGTGAGGTTACACCACAACTCTCACTGCATTCACAGTTAACAAGCTCAAATTATCATACACACACACACACACACACACACACACACACACACACACACACACACACACACACACACACACACACACACACACACACACACACACACACACACACACACACACACACACACACACACACACACACACACACACACACACACACACACACACACACACACACCATCCCGCCTCCTCCTCTCTGCCCTCTCTCGCTCCCTCTCTGGCGTCAGGCCTCATTTTGTGGCCGGCGGACATCATTAGTGGGGGATTGTGGGAGAGGAAGAGGGAATTCTGGTGTTTTTCTTGTCTTTTCTTTTTTTTTAATGGAGTGACCACAGAGGACGGAGGACCAACAGTGATGGACAGACAGAGGGACAAACACATCAGACAAACAGAGCTGATAATTAAAGACAGAAACTGAAACATACCAAAGTTTTTTCAAGTTTACACAAATGTATTTTTTACGAATTTCATAAATTCTCTGTAAAAACGAGTCCTAAACAAGTTAAAAACTAGTCCTAAACAAGTTAAAAACTAGTACTAAACAAGTCAAAAACTAGTCCTAAACAAGTTAAAAACTAGTACTAAACAAGTCAAAAACTAGTCCTAAACAAGTCAAAAACTAGTCCTAAACAAGTTAAAAACTAGTCCTAAACAAGTCAAAAACTAGTCCTAAACAAGTTAAAAACTAGTCCTAAACAAGTCAAAAACTAAACAAGTCAAAAACTAGTCCTAAACAAGTTAAAAACGAGTCCTAAACAAGTTAAAAACTAGTACTAAACAAGTCAAAAACTAGTTCTAAACAAGTCAAAAACTAGTCCTAAACAAGTTAAAAACTAGTACTAAACAAGTCAAAAACTAGTCCTAAACAAGTTAAAAACTAGTACTAAACAAGTCAAAAACTAGTACTAAACAAGTCAAAAACTAGTCCTAAACAAGTCAAAAACTAGTCCTAAACAAGTCAAAAACTAGTCCTAAACAAGTTAAAAACTAGTCCTAAACAAGTCAAAAACTAGTACTAAACAAGTCAAAAACTAGTCCTAAACAAGTTAAAAACTAGTCCTAAACAAGTCAAAAACTAGTCCTAAACAAGTTAAAAACTAGTCCTAAACAAGTTAAAAACTAGTACTAAACAAGTCAAAAACTAGTCCTAAATAAGTCAAAAACTAGTTCTAAACAAGTTAAAAACTAGTACTAAACAAGTCAAAAACTAGTTCTAAACAAGTTAAAAACTAGTCCTAAACAAGTCAAAAACTAGTTCTAAACAAGTCAAAAACTAGTCATAAACAAGTCAAAAACTAGTACTAAACAAGTCAAAAACTAGTCCTAAACAAGTCAAAAACTAGTCCTAAACAAGTTAAAAACTAGTCCTAAACAAGTTAAAAACTAGTACTAAACAAGTCAAAAACTAGTTCTAAACAAGTCAAAAACTAGTCCTAAACAAGTCAAAAACTAGTACTAAACAAGTTAAAAACTAGTTGTAAACAAGTCAAAAACTAGTCCTATACAAGTCAAAAACTAGTCCTAAACAAGTCAAAAACTAGTCCTAAACAAGTTAAAAACAAGTCCTAAACAAGTCAAAAACGAGTCCTAAACCAGCCCACAACTAGAACCACTTCCTCATGGTCATTTCCATTCCCTATTGAGTCCGGTTGTGGAGGACATTCACGTGTGTCCTTTTAAGTAAAGATCAATTTGTTGGTCTGAAGTCTTCTCGTGCTCTCTGATTGGCTGCTGGTCATGTCAATCAAACAATAAACTAAAAAAGAACATTATATTTTTTATAAAATATAAAATGTTGTTCCTGTTCCCACTCTGAAGGTCTCCTCAGCTGCGTCATCATCTCACTTCTTTTCTCAGGAGTTTTAGCTGCTAAAAAAACCAAACCTGCCCCTGAGCCTCGGTGACCCCCGGTGACCCCTGACCCCCAGAACCCTGAACGCCCGAGCTGGGCCCTCCTCTGCTGGCCGGGGCCAAACCAAACACACGGGTCTGTTTTTCATCCTCATGCCGAGAGAGTCAACTCTTTAACGGAGTGATAAACAGCAGCTGACTGTGTGGCATCTGAAAAATGCTGCTGAACTGAAGAGGAGGAGGAGGAGGAAGAGGAGGAAGAGCAGGAGGAAGAGGAGGAGGAGGAGAAGAGTGATATGAGAGGAAAGTGATAAAAAGAGAAAAGATATTTATAAATTATCTTTGATGCAACTGATTTAATAGATGCATATTGAAGATATTGATGAAGATGTCCGGCTGATTAAATATGAATATTGATCAAGAACTTCTCCAGAACAACAACAGGACTCGCGTCAGAGGCACAATCGTCGCTCTCCATCCCTTCGACTCATCGGATTTGGCTCCCCGTGACTTCTTTCTCTTACCCGACAATTTTACCCAAAATCTGCTCAAGTTTCGGGTCCATGGTGAAATCACGAAGAAGCCTCCGGTGGCCAATGGAGGAACTGCAGCGTACACTATTATTCTTTAAACATTCAGACGTTTTTTTCAGCTGTTTGATTTTCCTCGAAACATGAAGTCTAGACATCAGCTGACTGGACAAGCCAGCGTCTCTGAGACTGTTTGGTTATAAAAAAAAATTACACCTGGCACCAAATTAAAAGTGTTGAAATTGTGCAAAAACTCTTTTCAAATTACAACTTGCTTTAGTTTCCTGTGCAGCGCGATGCGAGCGGCGGACCACCCTGCAGACGCAACATCCCACAATCACACAATGATGAGCAGAGACGCAGGGTGGATATTACACTATAAAAACATACCCGAGTGCAAAAGTTTAACAAGTTCCTCACGCCTGGATTGAAGCGCTGTAATCATGGAACAATCATCCAACCGACAGCTGCGTCTGATGCAAACTGCTGCTTCTTCTCCGGAATAAAAACATCTGAAATACAGGAAGTAATCCAGCCGCAGTGAAACATCTGTCTGCCTTTAACATTACGGTATGTTTTTTATTCTCTGACCAATATAAAACATTTTGTTCTCTTTTGAAAATGTTACTTTGTAGTTTAAGTTTCTGTTTTAAATGAAGAGATCGTTAAACATTTTTCATTTTTCATTGACAAAATGAAAAAACTATTTATTTACTTATGACTACCCGGAAAAATGTCCCGCATCTCTGTCACACGTTTCATGTTAACTTCCTGTTTAGACTAAAATACCAGATAAAAAAAATAATGAGCCTGAACTGGGTTTTAATTTTACACAGCGGCGTCAAAACACCTGACTGCTTTCTACATTTTATGTTTCAGCCAAACAGCTTCTCAGTATTTTTGAAATAGACTTCACATTTGTTTTTAGTGGTTATGATTTTTTTTGAATTTGTGTTTGAATCATTAAACAATAGAAAAATATAATAGTTTAAGCAACTTTGGTCTTCCAACCCCTTTGTTTTATCGGCGCCTGGTTGTGATGCCGCCAGAAGGAGGCAGTTTTTAGTCCATATTAAACTTTTGTTTCTAGAAACGAGACCAGATCGTAAAGATATCACATTTTACGTCATATAAGAGGAGCACACGCACATTCTGACGCAAATGCACTCATCAACACACCCGAAGTATGCAGAGGAATGTGTGTGTGTGTGTGTGTGTGTGTGTGTGTGTGTGTGTGTGTGTGTGTGTGTGTGTGTGTGTGTGTGTGTGTGGGAGGACTTTTGGCCCGGTCCGACTTCAAAGGGCTCTGCAGGGTTCAGTTTGAAGGTTAACAGACAGAGGAATGGATTATATCACCGGAGGTCCTCACAACTGTACATATGTTCGACTGTGTTTGTGTGACGTTACGTGGGCTCGTGACCCCCGGTCAGCACGAAGGGGTCAAAGTTCAAATACTGAATCGGAAAATCTGAGGACGCCGAGAGAAAATAAGGAAAAAGAAGAAAAGAAAAAGGAGAGAAGAAGAAGAGAAACGAGACGAGAGATCGAAATGAGAAAGACAAAAAAAAATGTAAAGAAAAAGTTCAGAAACAAACGACAACTCGCTAATCAATTCGTTATCGGCAGATACCGCCGGTCACAGCTCGTCAATCATCCGCCTGACTCAGCTGCTTGTCTTGGCCCAGTGCACCATGGGAAAACAGCGCTGGTGATGTGGTGGACGTCCCGGGGGACTTGTGTGTGTCTGACTGACTTCACCGAGCGGGAATGAACAGAATGTGTGTGTGTGTGTGTGTGTGTGTGTGTGTGTGTGTGTGTGTGTGTGTGTGTGTGTGTGCGTGCGTGCGTGCGTGCGTGCGTGCGTGCGTGCGTGCGTGCGTGTGTGTGTGTGTGTGTGTGTGTTGCCGCGGTTACCGCCGGCAAATCGTTTTGTAAACGCTCGTCAAAGACACAAACTTATCAATCTTTAACGTTGATTAACGAGAAGCTTCTTGCACAGAGAAGTTTTAGAGCCTTTAAGTTAAACGTGAGCTGGTCAGTTTTCCAGAGGTCAGTAAAGGTTTGTGCACTTCATCAGCTGACTTCCACTTATCGTGTAAAATCGACTCAACAGCAACCCAGGTGATCACATGATCGATCGCAAAGAAGGAAAACACAACAAGTAGCTCCGCCCCCGAGATCTGATCGGTCAGCTGAACATTATGAACAAATCATGATGACATCACACCCCGCTGATCTCCAGAAAAATCCCTCCGCCTCCTCAAAGGAACGTGGACACATTTAAACATCAACCGGTGCTGATGCACACTCAGCAGTTCAGCTGCTCATAAACCTCCGTGTGGTTCGATTTCCGACTGTAACACACACACACACACACACGCGCACACACACACAAGCACACGCGCACACGCACACGCACACACACACACACACGCGCACACGCACGCGCACGCGCGCGCACGCACACACACACACACACACACACACACACACACACACACACACACACACACACACACACACTCTGAATGTTGTCATGTTTGAACTATGCTGGATGATGTAGCTCTCAGGGCTTGTTATGACTACCCATCTGGTACAGTGTGTGTGTGTGTGTGTGTGTGTGTGTGTGTGTGTGTGTGTGTGTGTGTGTGTGTGTGTGTGTGTGTGTGTGTGTGTGTGTGTGTGTGTGTGTGTGTGTGTGTGTGTGTGTGTGTGTGTGTGTGTGTGTGTGTGTGTGTGTGTGTGTGTGTGTGTGTGTGTGTGTGTGTGTGTGTGTGTGTGTGTGTGTGTGTGTGTGTGTGTGTGTGTGTGTGTGTGTGTGTGTGTGTGTGTGCGCGTGTGCTTGTGTGTGTGTGCTTGTGTGTGTGTGTGTGTGTGTTTTCTTATTTTCGCTCCTTTCCAGGACAAAGAGAGAGAAACCAGGTCAGTCGTTTACAGTCCGACTGGGCTCGACCCTGGTCCTGTGTGTGTGGGGGGTGGGGGGGTGGGGGGGTGGGGGGGGTGGGGTTCTGAATGCTGTAATTACCTCGTTAGGAGCTACTTACCTTCATTCACTAAAATCTAATTAAGTGCAGAACTGGAGTACCAATGGACCCCCCCCCTCTCTACTGCCCCCCCTCTCTCTCTCTCTCTCTCTCTCTCTCTCTCTCTCTCTCTCTCTCTCTCTCTCTACCTCCCTCTCTCTCTCTACCCCCCTCTCTCTCTCTACCTCCCCCCCTCTCTCTCTCTACCTCCCCCCCTCTCTCTCTCTACCCCCCCCCTCTCTTGCCGCCTCGCTCTCATATTTCCCATGAGAACCTGAAGCAGGAAGCAGCGATGGAATGAAAACTGTGTGTGTGTGTGTGTGTGTGTGTGTGTGTGTGTGTGTGTGTGTGTGTGTGTGTGTGTGTGTGTGTGTGTGTGTGTGTGTGTGTGTGTTGAGGAGGCACAAAGAAAGTTAAGTGTGAAAAACAGGACTCTTAGCAGGGAGTGTGCGTCTGTATGTGTGTAACTGTATGTGTGTAACTGTGTGTGTGTGTGTGTGTGTATGTGTGTGTGTGTGTGTGTAACTGTGTGTGTGTGTGTGTAACTGTGTGTGTGTGTGTGTGTGTGTGTGTGTGTGTGTAACTGTGTGTGTGTGTCATATTCTAGCAGTTTCCTTCCCAGGCTCTCAAAGAACCCCTCCCCACCCTCCCCACCCTCCCCACCCTCCCCCCTTCACAATCACTTTAAAATCGGTTCAGTAGTCCGTCTGCTCCACAATGTGACATCACACCTTCATCATTTCCATCAAAAATACACCTTTTAACAAGCTGCTCCTCCTCCAGTCTTCACATCCATCAGCCTGAAACACCGAGCGGCAACCATCAGTGATGTCATCAAACATCAGTGATGTCATCAATCAGCAGTGATGTCATCAACCATCAGTGATGTCATCAATCAGCAGTGATGTCATCAACCATCAGTGATGTCATCAAACATCAGTGATGTCATCAATCAGCAGTGATGTCATCAACCATCAGTGATGTCATCAACCATCAGTGATGTCATCGTTGGTTTGTGAACGTTATGAAGCCTCCAGTTCAGATTCTGTCCGTCACCATCTTTGTTAGTTCGGAGCGGTTTGGAGCAGGAAGTGACCATATTTGGAGGAGCTGGGGGAGGAGCCAGAGGTGGATCTGACCGATCTGATTGGAAACCTGAAGATACTACGTCCCGCCCATTTTATTGACTTTGGATTTGATGAGAGAAGTTGAATGGGAGTCTATGGAACCGGAGGCTTTTTGGAGCCGACCTCTAGTGGCACTCGCTGGTATTGCAGCTGAAGACACTTCTGGATCAGAACCATTTTACAGACCTGAAGCTACGAACTCTTTTATAAACAGTTTGTGGATTAGACTGAGTCTGAGCTGGTAAACGGACCATGATGGTCTGAAGGATCTGCAGAGGAGGAGGAGGAAGAGGAGGAGGAGGAAGAGGAGCAGGTGAGTTACCTGTTGAACTCGTAGATGTCCTCAATGTTGCAGAACAGCGTGCTGACCTGCTCCGGTTTCAGCGGCAGAGCGCCGCAGTCGATGATGCAGCCGACGTAGTCCTGCAGACACACAGAGAGACGAAGACGAGATGTCAGTGTCCTGCAGTCTGTCCATGTCTTTGAATGAAGCACGCTCTGATCGACTTCCTTGCTGGTGCTGGTTTTGGTTTTCTGTCCTGATCTGTGTTCCTGTCACACTGTCAACATATCGGTCACAGTTTCTTACGGTGTCGCAAAAAAAGTCAAAACATCTCTATTAACATTTATTTCGGTGCGTTAAAAGGCGCATGGATGTCTATGAACTGTGGCACCGTGGCAAAGGCATTATTAATGTGGTGAAATGGACAGTGTTGGACTTCTAGTTAAACACAGTGATTCAAGGGTTGTGGGTTCAATTCCCTCCAGAGTTAATATATATTCTGTTAAAGTACAAGATTTTAAAAGTTCATTTGCAGGTTTGTTGTTTTTAAAAACTGTTTCTAGGAGACGTGAATCATCTCTCATGTTCTGTCTTCATGTCTGTATCGCTTTCTGATTTTTCCTAAACTGGGTCTAAAACACGCACACAGTGTGTGTGTGTGTGTGTGTGTGTGTGTGTGTGTGTGTGTGTGTGTGTGTGTGTGTGTGTGTGTGTGTGTGTGTGTGTAGACAGTAAAAAATGGCCTATAATGAGAGGTTTTGACCACATTCATCACCTTTTTAAAGACAACAGGAAACACACACACACACACACTGCAGGGCATGATGGGAGAGAGAGAGATGAGTGAAAAATGATGGAGCTTAACAGGAAAAGAAGAGAAGAAGACAGGAGGAATGAGGAAGAGGAAGAGAGTTGCTTGAGCTGAACCCCAGATGACGAAGAGGAGGAAGAGGAGGATCGATCAGGAAACTAAAGAAACAAAAAATGGGTTGTCATGTGACCGTCGTCCTACGATGTACAAACTACAACCACTACAGACACCTGACTGTTTTTAATGCAGGGCCTCCTGAGGGCCCGAAGATCATAGATTTAATACGATTCTGTCCAAACTCTGTCCTAATGAAGTAATAAGCCACACCTCCTGCCTCCATCATGAGGAGGTGTGGCTTGGTGGCATGAGTCACGGACCGCCATACGGGCCGACGAGGTTTGTCAAAGGTTGTCTACTTTGTTGTTTTATTTTTTCTAAACCTGGTTTTCACATGGTTTCCTTTTCCTATAAAGCGCTGCGTGTAATAGACACGCCTGTGAACAAGCGTATCTATTACACACGTTGCCGTGACACCGGGTCGAGTGATGTGTTATAAAATCAGGAGGCTGGCGTTTTATTTTGGATGTTCTCTGAATCTAGCCTTTCAGGAGTTGAACTCCGGTCTCTGCTTCCTTCCTGCTTGTTTTCCTCTCCTCGTTCCTAAAATCTGCGACCTGAAATTCACTTCCTCCTTTCCTTTCCTTCTCTCCTTCCTTCTCGCCCTTTTCTTATTGTCTGTGTTCTCCTTACTTTCCTCCCTGATCTTTGTGTCCTCCCTTCGCTTCCTTTTCCTCATTCTTCCTTCAACATTTTTCATCCCTCTTTCTGTTTTTCTAGTTTTCCCAAATCTCATCTCGGATCCCCTCCTCGTCTTCTTCCTCCTCCTCCTCTTCCTCCGTCTCCACCTCCTCCTCCCCATCCTCCTCCTCCTCGCTGTCTTCCCCTGTCTCCTCATGTTTCCTCATGTTTCCTCTGGTTCTTAAACCCCCCTCCTTCATCTGTCTCCCCTCCATCATTCGATCCCCCCCCCCCTCCTCCTCCTCCTCTTCCACCTCCTCCTTTCTCAGTTTCCTGTCCCACTTGGCAGCAGGTCAGCAGCTCGATCCCTCATGTTCACTCCGCAACTCCGTTTTCTCTCCAGAAAAACTAAACTGATTCCTTAACGTATTCAGTTTCACAGTTTTCAGCAGTTTCCAAGGAAATCTCTTCGAGTGAGAGCGTTAATCAATAAAAGTGAATGAAAAGAGTTGAACCAGCTGGAGCTGCTCACACACACACACACACACACACACACACACACACACACACACACACACACACACACACACACACACACACACACACACACACACACACACACACACACACACACACACACACACACACACACACACACACACACACACACAGTCCTATTATGGTAGTTGGTTCAGATTCCAAGTGAGCGTGACATCATGTAGCCCCAATCAAAACCAGACTTCAGCAAAACCTCAAATACAGAGAACAGCAGGAATGAAGGTTTACATTACACACAGACACACACACACACACACACACACACACACACACACACACACACACACACACACACACACACACACACACACACACACACACACACACACACACACACACACACACACACACACACACACACACACACACACACACACACACACACCTATCATCTATCAGACCTCCTCTGTCTCCATCAGAACAGGGGAATTCTGGGTTTGTTGCTCTGATTCTTCACACTGTTGGCCGTTAAAGTCAGAAATGCACGGACTGAATGAGACTGGTGTTTCAGTGACGCGTTGACTGACGCCATTTTTCTTTCAGAGAAAAGCTCACAGCTGGAACAAAGTTTTAAAACAGCGAGATGTGGTGCAGAGTGTTTTATATGAAACAGGGAAAAAAAACTAATAAATGTGTGCTTTTTTTTTAAGCTTTGTGGAGTTCCATTGTATTTTTGTGTGTTTTGAAGTTGCAGTTTAATTGACAGTTTATTCATTTTAATCACAGTACCTAACATAATAATGGGGGTCAACAGATTTTTGATGATCTTCAAACCCTCAGGCAGCACTGCATTAAAAACAGCCAAGATTCTGGAGTGAAAATCCCTGCATGGACTCAGGAACACTTGTGAAAACCATCGTCCGTGAACACAGTTTAAAACTCTGCAAAGAAGAAACCAGATAGAAACATGATCCAGAAAACTGCCCTGTGGTCTGACGAATCAAAATTTGAAATTAACTTTGGAAATCATAGATGCTGCATCTCTTTGAGCTAAAGGAGGAGAGGGACCATCCAGCTTGTTATCGGTGCACAGTTCCAAAGCCGGCATCCGATCTGTACAGGTTTTGGAGCAACACATGCTGCCATCCAGACGACGTCTGTTTCAGGGAAGGTCTTGTTTGTTTCAGCAAAACAATGTCATCATAACAATTCAACTGCAAACAAGTTTAGGAAAAAAAAAAGAAAAAAGACCAATCCGCTAATCTAGTGATGAAGTACCTGCAGGTGAGCGGGAGTCATGTGACGCTGAAAGTGACCCCTGAGTGAGGAAGAAAACAGTCAGGAGGGATTAACCAACAAAGAAGAAAGATGTGGTGATGAGAGAGAGAGCTGGAGGTCGGAGAGGAGAAACTGACAGACAGCTGATAAACCTGACAACAGCCGAGCCCTCAGCGAGAGTGTGTGTGTGTGTGTGTGTGTGTGTGTGTGTGTGTGTGTGTGTGTGTGTGTGTGTGTGTGTGTGTGTGTGTGTGTGTGTGTGTGTGTGTGTGTAACATGGCAGGGGATGAAGGCAGCAGTAAATTCTGTCCTTTACTTCAAAAGGATGTTTCACACTCCGATCGGACAGCTGTAGGTGTACACACACACGCACACGCACACACACACACACACACACACACACACACACACACACACACACACACACACACACACACACACACCTGGTGCACCTGGACCAATGATGGATGAAACACACACAGTCAAACAACCAGCTCAGCAAATTCTGTCAAGAAGCATTTTTTCCATTCAAAAGTTCCTTTAAAAAAAGTTCATTTTTTACTCCACGGAGAACTTTTAAGTTGTTTCCAAAAAGCATTTCTGACCCATTCTTCGGGTCGGGTGAAATACTGAGTCGGTGCTCTCAACATGGTCCAGTTTCCAGATAAACATAAATCTTAGAAGTTTTAATGAATCTTTTTTTTTTGTGGCATTTCTACGAGTGCACGTGACGTCAACTTTCTGTGGTATTAAAAAGAACCACAAATAAACTTTAAAGTAATGTGTCGTGTGTCTGTAAGTTGTGCTTTGAAATAAAAACAAAGAGACAAAGCTTATGAGACGAGAAGAGGAAGAGGAGGAGGAAGACGACGCTTCCTGAGTGACAGAGTTCTGATGTGAAGGAACGTTTGTCCATCGATGATGCAGCAGAGGGAGGAGGATGTGTGGAGGGCAGCTGCAGTTACACCGGCCCGGAGGCTTTCACACCTGGCCGGTAAATCAGCCGGCTCCTCCCACACACACACACACACACACACACACACACACACACACACACACACACACACACACACACACACACACACACACACACACACACACACACAGATGTGGCCTCTCCTCAACGTCCTGTTTAATTTTTCTCTCCGTTAAATCGCTGCAATCGCGTCCGGTCAACACCTTGCAGGCCACAGTAACCGTGGAAACCAACCAGCCCAAGAGGGAGTTCGAAGAGTGAGGAAACGGGTAACTTCACGTAGCTTCCTGAAGTGACGTTTTGTGTCCTTTGTTTTTTTTAAAGAGCTCAGGGGGACCCTGCAGATATTTGGCGTCCACCAGGACAGACTGAGCACGACAGGAAGTTAAATATAACAGATGCAACCCTCAGACGTCCCGATCATTTCTTCAAACCTGCAGCTTCAGAATGACTTCCTGTATGATGTCATCCTCTGCATTCACTCAAAGTCGTTGTGTGTTGAAAGTTATGCAGAAATGTTGGAGGAACATTTGGATGATGTATTTTTGTTTTTTTTAAATGTCAGCACTGCAGGGACTGAGGAGGATGTTTGTTCCGTGTATTTACCGTGTAACCCCGCCTCAAACGAGCCGAACTATCTGTTAAACGTTAGCCTTTAATAACAGAACAAAAACACGGAAGAATAGACGTTGCTATACCAACAACCGACTGATTTACATCTTCCTATTCTTCAGTGAGAATGCAGACGGAAACAAATCCCTTGGTAGTTCTTGGGGAAACTCGCCGTTAACGTTTGGTCCAAAAGCCCTTCAAGTTCTGAAACACAATCAGCTGATTGTCCATAAAAAAATAAAAATAATAAAAAAAAGCAGGTTGGAGACTTGGAGTCATTTTTTTAAGCCAAAAGTTCCCCGGCTGCTGCTTTTTAAAAAGTCTGTGACATCTGAATATCTTAGTTTTTTTTAGACGTTACACATCTTTTCACTACATTTCTACACAATTTAAACTCTCTTAAATAAAAACAAATAAAGTTGTTACCTCCACGATGCTCTTCAGGTCTCGGACGTAGGCCCGTTCTGTCTCCACGATCTCCAGAACGACTCGCTCCAGCCGAGAAAGCTGCTTCGGCGCGGCCACTGCTACCACTGCCGCGGTCGGATTGGGTGCATGTCCGTTAGGGGCGTGGCTTCCTCCTGCCACCTTGGCAACAGAGACTCCTCCTCCTCCTCCTCCGTGTGGCGTGACGAGCGGAGTGAGGTCCAGGCTGATGTCAGAACCGTTCCTCTTCGGCGTGGAGGATGACGACGAGGCGTTGTAGGTCGGCACGGCGCCGTATGGAAGCGAGGAGGAGGAGGAAGATGAGGAGGAGGAGTGGGAGGCATCCTGCAGGGAGACTGAGGAGGCAGAAGAGGAGAGGGAGGCGGGGCGCTCGCCATCCGAGCAGACGGTGTTGACGGAGGTGCAGGAGGAGGACGACGCGCCTCGCTCGCCCGATGACATCATCCTACCCACAATCCCACTCAGGGACGAGACTGAGGAGGGACGTTTGGCAGCTGCAGGGAGACAGAGACACAGTTCAGTCCACCAGCTGCTCTTATCAGGTAAAAAGCAGGCAATAGGGATACCAACGAAGAAGAAAGGTAACAGGAGTGCAGGAACAGGTCCACTGTGTAAAAAAACAACAACTGACGTACGGAGATATTCAGTGTTTGAGTCGATGTTCAGGGCTCAAACTACAAATACAAATGGTGTCACAGAGCATTTAAACAACTCAAACTGAAAACAGGCTCTATAAATATCAATCAATCAATCAATCAATCAATCAATCAATCAATCAATCAATCAATCAATCAATCCTCCAGCTGATTTCCTCCGAGTCAGAATCCGTCTGATTGACTCTGAAACTTTTGACACGTTTGCTGCTTTTTAAATCGAACCAGATGGACAGTTATTTTATTTGCTGACACACACACACACACACACACACACACACACACACACACACACACACACACACACACACACACACACACACACACACACACACACACACACACATAAATACACAAGTGTTTCTAACAGTGGAAGCTGAAAAACCATCCAAACAGCTGCTCACCTGCCAGTCAAACCGTCGTCTAGGCGACCTCAATTTCGACAGGAAGTACGAGCACAAAAAGACCCAACAGTTGCATTCAAACGATTTGCTGATCGGTGAATTGAGGAAATCGTTGGTGGTAAACAGGAAGTGCTGTCGTCATATGAGCTGTACATCAGGCGTGTTGTTTCGTTATGACACAACAAGAAGCTAAGCCAACTTCATTTAATCTGACAGCGTTACCGTGGTGACAGACAACCATTTCCTTTGTGGTAAATCAGCAGCAAAGATTTTAGTGTCAGAAACATCGACTCTGACGGGACTCGAACCAACAACCTTTGAATATCTCCGTCAGCTGTTTAGCTAGAAGTCCAACGCACTGTCCGTTGCACCACAGAGCCTCACGCTAGCTGAAATGACCCTGTTGCCATGGCGTCACAGTTCAAGGTCACACTAGGTCTCATCGTTGACAATCTGACGACCTGCTAACAAACAGCTAACAAACAGCTAACAAACAGCTAATGTTACGAAAAACAAGTTAAACTCAAATGAACAAACCGCTAACAACGCTAACAAGCCTCAGCCGCCTTTGTTGACAGTCTGACTCTTTGGGACGAATTCACGGTTGCACGACCTCCGTGAACGTCAAAGAAAACCCACCTGGCGGACGTGTGAAGCTCCGCCCCTTTTTGAAACGTTGAACGTCACTCAGAAACACGTCGCCCGGCTCGTTGCTTCATCGCCGGAGACTTTCTGAAGCGTTTCAGGAGTCTCTGTTGGCGATTTACAGTTTGACCCTAAAAATCTGATGTTTCTCTGGTTTTTCACGCTTTCTTTGTCGTTTCCTCTCAACGACGTGAAACTTTTCCGTCCAGACATGAACCCACCTGCCCGGCCTGCTGGCAGAGACTCGCCGACGCGGTGAAGTATTTAAGGCTCATTAAGCGTTTAAAACTCCAGACGTCCCGGCAGGAGGAAAATTTCCTCACCGAGTGTTAAAGGAGAAACTTTTTTCTTCTTCCACGCGGACCCCTTTGAGCTGATATCAGTCCGTCAGGTTTTGTAGAGGAAGAGTTTTAAAAGCTGCCAACACGGTTGTAAAGCAGCTACATGTGGTTTGAAGCGTTGAGCTGCTTTCGTTCCACATGTTTCGTTTAGAAAAAACATCTTTTATATAAAAGAAAAAAGAAGTCGTTGGCTCCTAATAGACTTCACACAAGGGAAGTAAAACGACAAAATGCTCTTAAATGATTGATTTTTGAGTATAATCGCCGTAAATATGATGTCTATGAGACATGTTCACAGACCTAGATTTTAAATACAGAATAAATGAAGCAGAGATAAAAAACATGATTCACTGTTGCAGATTAAACAGCCCAGAAATATGTGGAATTAGATTTTATTTACTGATTAACTGTCTTAAAAGTTATTTTTCTTCAAAAAATGACAAACATTTTCTCGTACAAGCTTTTCAAACATGAAGATTTTTTTTGGTCTTTAACGATTAATCAAACTTTGTACTGAACGCTTTGGGCCTGTTTTGAGATTGATGAAATATAACCTCCTGGATGCTTTCAATCATGTGATCTACAGACAATTAAGAATTTTAGCTTATAGAATACATGCACAGCTTTAAACACCCAGCCTCATAGAAACAGGGTGGACAAAATAATAGAAACACCTGTCAGCATGATGCAACACGGCTCAACGGCATAACCGAGTCCAAAAAGGAGAAAAACAATCGAGTCGACGAGTCCCCAAAACAGAACAGATTCAACAACTGGACATCGGAACTGGAGGATCTACTGCACACACACACACACACACACACACACACACACACACACACACACACACACACACACACACACACACACACACACACACACACACACACACACACACACACACACACACTAACCAACCAGACAACCTGAACCCAGATCAAACAACCAGATCAGGACTGATCGGTTCCACCTGAAAACCAGAAGATCAATGAGCAGAAAAACAGACGACCATTAGAAATGTGTTCAAGAGAGATGTACTTACAATTTGCAGGGGTCAGTGTGTGTGTGTGTGTGTGTGTGTGTGTGTGTGTGTGTGTGTGTGTGTGTGTGTGTGTGTGTGTGTGTGTGTGTGTGTGTCAATCAGTCCACATGCTGTTTCTCTGCTGAATTTATAACAATACAGATAACCGTTAAAGACTGACTGAAGTCTGTCAGTCACACTCAGGCAGCCTGATTTCCTGTTATTGGCTGTGTGTGTGTGTGTGTGTGTGTGTGTGTGTGTGTGTGTGTGTGTGTGTGTGTGTGTGTGTGTGTGTGTGTGTGTGTGTGTGTGTGTGTGTGTGCACCTGACTTAAGAGTACAGGATGTGGTTTTATGAACGTCTCTTTCTGTTTGTCTTTCTTATGCAAACGCACACGCACACACACACACACACACACACACACACACACACACACACACACACACACACACACACACACACACACACACACACACACACACACACACACACACACACACACACATACTTGTACTTCTATCTTTATGAGGACCGTCCCGTCACCGCTCGTCCTCTCAACATAAACCTGATTCTAACCTGAAGTCTCAAACAACCCAATGAAACTCCGTCCAAACCACAGGCTGTTTATAAAAGCCTCCATCTCTGTTACGTAACTCCGTAACTCTGAGCACATCCACCCTAAAAACGTAACGACAGACCGACCTGTGGGAGCGGCGGTCCAACATCAGAGTCAGATGTTTCCTGTGTAAAATGTAAACAGATGTGTATTTATGTATTAATCTCTAAAACAGACACAGATCATAGTAATCAGATTAAAGAAGTCAAATCTTCTAATGTACAGAAAAAGATATGTCTTTTATCAGCTACGCGCATTATTAATCAGTTTTTGCTTTGTTCAGAAATATTTATACTAACATTTCACTGTATAGGTCAAAGATGTATTTATTTATTTTGTGTATATAGCTTTTGTGTGTATTTATAAAAACCTTTTGCATTTTTCAAAAAAACAAATCTTTTTATTCTATTCTACTTTTATTGTTTGCGTATTTGTAATTTTTTTCTTTCACCTGTATTCTTAAGTTGCTGTCACGACTAAATTTCCCCACTGAAAGTTTAATAAAGTCTTATCTTGTCTTAATGTTGGATTATAGATTAATTATTTAGACATTTTCAGATTAAAAAAAATTTTCATTAAAGATTTCTAAACTTTATACACTCAAAGTCTTCAAAGCCTGAATTTTGTCATTTGACCTTAATCAGTTTCCATTTTACTTCAACATTTTTTGCTTTAAAATGAACCAATTAAAACAAAGAATTGTGCCATAAATGATAAATATTGTGCGAGGAGAATGTAATAAACAAAATGTCTGAAGAAGCCTCACTACAGAACATCAGGTGTGTTTTTCTGTTCCTAAACGCCACACGGTGATTGACATGAAGGGGAATCTCCCTTCAAACACAAACTATAAGGCGGAGTGGATTCCAGCGTGTGATTACAGTAATAAGACAGAAGCTCCTGTCATTAAGTGTTCGTAACCAGTTTCTCAGAATAGAACAAACTGCGACACGTGAACCTGAAGAACAGAAGAAAAAAATATCCGGCTGCGCTTCAGCTCATCGATAATTCAATTTAAAATGTGATATTTAACTACCGTCCTTGTGTTTGTGGTGGACTGACTGTATTAACCCCTTAAACTCACTAAACAAGACGTCATCTGAAAGCACAAAGCCACATGATTCAAACGGTGCACGATTAATTGTATTTGGAGAAAGATTTCAGAGAAAAGTTTGTCTTTAACAAGAAAGTCATTTCAGGAAAATTGTGAAAAATTAACGTGAACTCACGCAGTCTCTGTAATATCTGCAACAGCCGGCAATTTAGCAAGATTCATGCAACTTTTCCCAAGAAAAACTATCGTGAGCAGATGCTTTGCTGAAAGTATTACAGCATAAAGTCACCTTTCAAAATAAAACTGACTTTATTACGAAAACTAAAATATCAAAAATTTGCAATAAAGAAAAACAAAACACCGGTCTACTTCAGAGAAATGTGAAATAGACACACTTTGGGCTGTCTAGGTGTGACAGTTACACGCTTTGAAAGCGTGAAACTTAAATGCATGTAAATGTCAGGTGCTGTGGAATCATCACTCATTTTAGCTGTAAGTTTTATTTTCCTGAAAATCACACGGCTCAATACAAGCAGTAGGTTTCATTTTCGTCCACAACAGGAAAACGTGTAACTTTCACGCCTAGACAGCACAAAGCGTGTCTATTTCACGTTTATCCGTTATACTGGATTGTTGAAACACTGCAGAGTATTGTAGGAACGTTTTTAGAGCCAAAATTATTTCTTGCGGCCCGAGGTGTAAAATAATTTAAGATACCAACACGACACCAGCAGCAATTCCTTTTTTTTGTGATCTTTCTTATTTTTCATCTTTGTATCTCCCTTAATAATTCTACAGATAAGAGAGTGACGAGGAAGCTGAGGGACGGGGCACCCATGAAACTCTAAACCAAATGTTTAAATAGGAGGGGAATGTAACTTTAAACCAGATGTTCAAACACTGAGAATGTAACTTCAGAGTCAGATTCAGCGCAACAGTCCAAGTGGCCTTTTAACAGCGTTTGAGTGAAAGTTTTCAGACTGCAGCAGATAAAGAGACAAAGACAGGAAGTGAGTCGTCCTTTGAGCCCGTCACCCCCAGCAGCACTGTGCCACACACACACACACACACACACACACACACACACACACACACACACACACACACACACACACACACACACACACACACACACACACACACACACACACACACACACACACACACACACACACACACACACACACACACCCTCACGGTTTCCTCATGTTTACATTTATTCCTGCAGTCACCAGTGAACTCCCTTCAACAAGCTGCTAATTTTACATCACTACTCTGAACTTCACGTTGCTGCCGTCGGTTCCTCTTCAGTCTTGACAGTAAATTCCTTGAATTCCACCTGATGAAAGGTCTGAGGGACACTAAGCCCCGCCCACCTATAACAGAACCCTCAGTGCACAACAGGCCTGTCAATCAAACGCAAAAAAACCCCCAAAAAACAGGTCTTCTTGAATCTTCTTTTCTAATGAATGAGGGATTATTTTCAGATGGACCTCCAGAAAACTAAGAAGAAGGAGTGACTTTAGCTAACAACACCGAGATAACTGATGGACACATTTTATTCACTTTGGATTTGATGAGAGAAGTTGAATGGGAGTCTATGGAGCCGGAGGCTTTTTTTTTTTTTTTTGAGTCAGTCCCTAGTGGCCCTCAGTAGTACTGCACCTGATAGCACTTCTGCATCGGCCTCACTTTTCCAGCTATGTCTCCTTTTTTTGTGCAAGGTTCAGGACAAAAACACATTTCACAGACTTCACTGTTTGTTTTTGCATTTAAAAAGCGGTTTATTAAAACTTTGATGGACTTTTCTCACCGGAGGTTTTTTGTAAAGTCTAAAACTCTGCGGTTTGACTCTGACTCGGAGTGTTTCAGTCTTCCCTCCCGGTTCCTTCCTCATTTCTGTTCAGACTGTTTGTTACTGAAATAATAACAGCAGGGAGTCTCCAGAAACCGGCCAATCACAAGCGAGAACACGACCACAGATAAAAATCCGTGATTTTCTCAGCTTGCTCTCCGTTTCTATTCTATCGTTCATCTCGTCGTGTTTCTGCAGCCTTATCTGGGCGTGTTCTCTATTTTCTGCCTCGTTCCTTTCTATGGTTATAATCAACAGATCTGCTGTGGCCTTTTATGGTGTGTGTGTGTGTGTGTGTGTGTGTGTGTGTGTGTGTGTGTGTGTGTGTGTGTGTGTGTGTGTGTGTGTGTGTGTGTGTGTGTGTGTGTGTGTGTGTGTGTTTGTTACAGCAGAAACATTGTTCGGCGCTACACTTTATCACCACAAACCATACAACTTCCTGCCCACAGAGTATATTGGTGTGTGTGTGTGTGTGTGTGTGTGTGTGTGTGTGTGTGTGTGTGTGTGTGTGTGTGTGTGTGTGTGTGTGTGTGTGTGTGTGTGTGTGTGTGTGTGTGTGTGTGCGCGTGTCCACATGCCAGTTCTGCATGCAACAATCAGTGGTGTGTTTGTGTACAAATGTGTTGCCTCTGTGATAATTGCAGAATTTTAGCGTGTGCAGAAATGTAACTGCCCTTTGGTATGTTTCTAGGTGTGTGTGTGTGTGTGTGTGTGTGTGTGTGTGTGTGTGTGTGTGTGTGTGTGTGTGTGTGTGTGTGTGTGTGTGTGTGTGTGTGTGTGTGTGTGTGTGTGTGTTTGTAAGTGTGTGTAAATGCTAAGTATGGAAGCCAATATAACAGCAGAGCAACTAAACAGCATGGTGGCTGTGTGTAATTACACATCATTACAGAGCCTCTATGTGTGTGTGTGTTTGTATGTGTGTGTGTGTGTGTGTGTGTGTGTGTGTGTGTGTGTGTGTGTGTGTGTGTGTATGTATGTGTGTTAGTGTTGTGTATAATAGCAGTCCACTCTGCCGGGCCTCTCTCTGGTTTGGTGACAGGAAGTCACAGCTCGGAGAGAAAGTTGAGCCGAGACCGAAAACACTGAAATAAAATCTTGACTCTCAGTGGGAAAACGACAACGCTTCACTCAGTGAGGTTAAGCTGGAATAATTGTAGTATTTTTCAAATATATGAAATATAGATGACTTTTATTTTGAAAGCTGGATGAAATACAGATAAAGTCACCATGTCAGGCAGCTTTAAACGCTGACGCTGGTGGGAGTCGAACCCACAACCTTTGAATCACTTCTACTGTGTTCAACTAGAAGTCCAATGCGCTGTCCGTTGCGCCACAGAGCCTCATGTTTCCTCTCATGCACACCGCCGACAGTAAGGGCACACATAAGTCTGTTTGTTTGAGGTTTCAGTCCGCAGATGTCCACAGAAACCTTCAGTTTACGGCGGCTGCACCAGCTGCTAACATTTTTAATTTGCATACTTGCGCGGAGGCCGTTTTGGGGGCCCAACAGCTGCAGAGAGGTGAGCGCGAAGCGTGGAAACATACATACTGAAGGTGCTGCTCGAGCTGTCTCGACCGTGTTTTAACTTATATTTTGTGGTTTTTAATTCAGATCCATCCACAGTCTCATGTGTCTTTTTGTGGTTGTTTTTTTAAAAATATCTTGTCTTTAAGCTTTTATGTCTTTGCCCATTAGGGTATTTTTGTGTCTTTATTGTGCAAAAACTGTTTTAAGAGCAAATTTCTCAACACCGCAATCAACTATCAGGTTTCCAGCATTAGTCCCGCCCACTACAACCGGCTCAGCTCGTAGGTTTTTGATTTATAGATGAAAACTTAAGTTTTAGAAGCAAAAAAAACAGTGAACCAGTTATTTCAAAATATTCCACATTCATCTTATAATTTTGTTCAAAATAAAATCACGAAAAACCTTATGGAAACTTAAAACTTAATGGACAGTGTGTTGGTATTTTAATTAGGAGAAATTCCGAGGTTGTGAGTTAGAGTCCCACCAGAGGCACCATTAATGGCTTGGAGCAACTTTTTATAGGTTAAAATCTACTCAAGAGAAACAACATCTGTTTAGTTATTTGTGCTGTCGGCAGATATTTTGGTCTTTACTTGAACGGCAACTTTACTACAACAATCCCACGAACTAGTTAGTCACTCACTGACTGACAGATGATCCAAACCTTTAATCTGACTGACTTCTCTCTCTTTTTTTTTTTAGCTCTGTTTTTGGTCTCCACCACCTCCTGAGGGAAATATCTGACCAGTTTTATGGATAACAACCGCTGCCACCCCCCCCCACCTCGCTTCCCTTTTACCTGTGTTACTGGGCGATCTCTGGCTGCCACGCCGTGACCCCTCAGGCATGGTGTGATGATGTCACAGGAAGTAGAAACCTGGAGAAAACAATGAGGGAACGCCGGTTAGCTTCCCGCTTCACGAACACCAACTCTCTTGTCTGGTTCCTGTAAACAACTCGTTTTCAGTCTCATTTGTGGAAAGAGTGCCAGACTCCTGTAAGCGCTCTGGGTTAATTGACAAATGATCAGCGCCTCTTATTTCTCGACCCGTTTTCATTCTCAGGGTGTCGAATACCGACGTTCTGTCAACGCCTGCTGCCGTCCCAAAGATTCCCACAAGATGGCTTCAGTACAGGAACCAAAAACTGCTTCGGTTCATTATTAAAGTAGGTAACGTTAAGATCATGTAACTTATCGTACAAGCGGAAACCATCAGTGATGTCATCGTTGGTTTGTGAATGTCATGAAGCCTCCAGTTCAGATTCTGTTCGTCACCATCTTGCTAGTTCGGAGCGGCTTTTTGGAGCCGACCTCTAGTGGCGCTCGGTGGTATTGCAGTTTAAGGCACTTCTGCATGGGCCTTATTTTTTAGAGCCTGAAGCGACAATCACTTTTATATCCAATCTGTGGCTACTTAAAATAAAACTACAGTGACTTTGCTTCCACATGGTCTTGATCATCTATCCTACCTCACCTGATGTCCCGAATCAGGTGGTCAGGCCACCGACGCCAAAGTTCACCGTGGGGGGAATCTGAGAGACGCCAGCAGGCTTTGAGAAAACTGCAGTATTTGACGCCCTAAAAGGAGAACAGTGGTCTTTCTTCTAAACAACATAAAACACGGCAGTGACACAAAGAGACTCACAGAGGCAGGAGGTGAAAAGCTTTATAAAGGAGGAGAAGAAGAAGAAGAGGAAGAGGAGGAGGAGATCCATAGAGGAGTTCTCTGTTCTTTTGTGTAAAAACTGTGAGGACACATGTAATGTTTGGCTGGAAGACAAGAATGCGGTCTCTTCTCTTAACCCTGTGTGTGTGTGTGTGTGTGTGTGTGTGTGTGTGTGTGTGTGTGTGTGTGTGTGTGTGTGTGTGTGTGTGTGTGTGTGTGTGTGTGTCCACTGGAGGATAACGGCCTCCTACAAAGTCATTGATACAGTAACACAGGTTGACCCAATTAGTCCTTCGTACGTAAACAAGTGTTTCTGCAGCTGCACGCTAAAAAACCGAGATGAGGGGGTGAGAGGGGGAGAGTGTGTGTGTGTGTGTGTGTGTGTGTGTGTGTGTGTGTGTGTGTGTGTGTGTGTGTGTGTGTGTGTGTGTGTGTGTGTGTGTGTGTGTGTGTGTGTGTGTGTGTGTGTGTGCGTCTGTGTGAGAGTTAGATGGGAGTCCTGGAGGAGTCGGGGTGTCAGTAATATGAGCCAGATGCAGAGCAGGTCTGCGGGTTGCTGGTTGAAATCCATTTTTACTGCGTGGAAACACCTGCAGATTCTCCTTCACAGCTGAGATTTAAACAGCGACTTTACGGTTGTGGGGAAAAAGATGTAGGAACTGCAGGGCTCTATAAACACCGCAGTGACAGCTCACTCGGGTCTGCACTCTAAAATAACATTAATGACGTTGGAAATAAACGTTCGTATGACTTAAAACTTTAGTTTTTGTGAAACCAGCCCTGTAAACTGCACCAAGAAGGACGGAGGGGAAACACGATTGTGACCTGATTATATTTTCTAATAACTTGAGGAAAAGTCATTTATATATTTGAAACTTAATGGAGAGTGTGTTGGTATTTTAATTTGGAGAAATTCAGACATTGTGAATTAGAATCCCACCAGAGTCACAATTAATGGCTTAGAGCAACTTTTTATAGGTTAAAATCTGCTCAAGCGAAACAAGTAAACTCTATAATAACTCTTCTGTAATATTTCCTGGAGAACCCGAGGTCCACGAAGGCCGACAGGAAGAGCAGCGAAAAGACGGTCCGAAGGAGCCCGAACGGAGAAAACGTGACTTCATCAAAAGCAGCCGAGTCGGACTCAGAAGAAACGACGTTTTCTTCGATCGAACCGACCGGCGGAGAGAAAATGACCCCGAGAGACGGTGGAGGACAGACAGAGTACCGAACAGAGCTGTGGTGGAGCCGTTTCAACACTGTGGTTAACCGAATGAAAAGTCACGGCGAGGTCACACACACACACACACACACACACACACACACACACACACACACACACACACACACACACACACACACACACACACACACACACACACACACACACACACACACACACACACACACACACACACTCAGCAGTGTTTCCAGCACTTCAGAGAACAGTCTATTGACTTCCATTCACTTCCTGGACAGCGACAGCAGATGTTCTTTACGAGCAGATCTTCAAATTTGGCACAAACATTCACTCGGATAAATTAATTACGTTGTTTTTTTTTGGTGGCCAAAGGTCAAAGGTCAGGGCGAAGCCACAAAACACGTATGTAGCCATCAACTCATAACATCATTCATACCTGAATTATGACAGCATTTCATTTTTAGTTTTTATATAAGGTCAACTTCACTGGCACATCGTGATGTTTCCGCTCATTATTTCGGAACCATAACTGACACCTGACTGGTTGGAGGAGGAAAGAAACCCACAAACATAGACTGGTTTAGGACCAGTTTTAAACTGGTTTCGCATTGAGTTCCAGATTTGGTTTTGGACTGGTTGAGGACTGATTCTGGACTTTGTTTGGACTAGTTTTAAACTGGTTTTAGACGTGGTTTAAGACAATTTGGGGAATGGTTTTAGACTTGATTTTTAACAAGTTTAGGATTGGTTTTCAATTGGTTTTGGACAGGTTTAGGATGTAGTTCTGGACTTGGTTTGGACTTAGAACTGGTTTCAGACTTGGGTATAAACCCAGTTTTGGGCGACTTCAAGACAAACTCTGGTCTCCATTGTTCCACACTATAACCGAGGAACAGAAGATCAAATTCCACTTGCGGTCAAATGCTAATCTTGGCTGTCCACCTTGAAACTGTGCTGACTCCTACAGCAGCCCCGATGGGACACACTCTGTCTCTAACTCAGGACAGTTAAAACTTTACGATTCGGTTAATGATCTTCTCTAACAGTAAAAGTTATATTTTTAATGTAGCCAGAGGTTTCTAGTTTACGGTGGGAAGCTCATGAATGTTCGTCCTCTGGAACTCTGGGAGGATTTTTTTCACATTAACTTCACCTCATCATCTCCACCTGCTGCAACTCAAACTCTGACTAGAAATTATGTTTGCGCTTGTCGTGAAGCCTCCCAGCATGTTGGATAAGACGTCCTGCTCTCTGATGGAAAAAACATCAAACTTTCATATAACTTATAGAGATGGAGGCGAGAGAAGGAACGTATTTCAGACCAGTTTATTTTTCTTGTTTCCAACGATTGCAACTCTTTAATCCAAGACGTCAACTTAAATCTGAATGATTTATGTGAGAAGGACTTTTCGTAGGAAGACAAATCCCCACAATGAGACGGTGCAAGCAGATGTATGTCCCCATAACGTGAGTAAAACACACACACGTATGTCTTTAACATGTCTGTCGGTACTTAAAACACTCAGCACACACTGAGAGAACAGAAAAGGCTGTAGTGTGTGTGTTTGTGTCTGTCTGTGTGTGTGTGTGTGTCTGTCTGTCTGTGTGTGTGTGTGTCCTTTGACCATCCTCTTCATCACCTATCAAGGTATTTCCAGGTGCATCTGCTTCAAACACACCTCATCATACACACATGCAGGCAGTGAACCAACATTTTCACTTCCACCGGGGTCAGTGTGTGTGTCTGTGTTATTGATGCCGTATCTCGTTGTCGCGACAACCGGACAGACTGCGAACAGACGTGAGGTCCGTTAAATTAAACAGAGCCGTCGGATGCCGTCCGTCTCCTTCAGCTGAACCTTTTTTTTTACCCGCCGCAGCTAAAAAAGGGCATTACGACATCTTCAGAGAGGTCAAAAGCTATGAGCCTGGTGGGACTCAAACCCACAACCTTTGAATGATCATCTAGAAGTCCAATGCTCTGTCTAGGGCAACACGGAGCCACCCATTGACGACTCACTGTGGATGGACACATGTGAATCGGGCAGTGAACCAGTGATGGAAAACATCCGCTGCAGAACCACTTGAACTGTGTCTCCATGGCAACAGGGTTTGCACAATCACTGCAAGGCTCTGTGGCACAAAGGATAGCGCATTGGACTTCTAGGTTACCATGAAAGAAGTGATTCAAAGGTTGTGGGTTCAAGTCCCACCAGAGTCATCAGTCTTTGTGTCAGCCTGGTTTCATCATGCATGTTGTTTCCAAGTAGAAGAAGACTCTGTGGCGCAACAGATAGCACATTGAACTTCTTGGTAAACACTGAAGTCAGATTGAAAAATCTTCCTCAGTGGACACACTGCTCTGCCGTCCTCCCGGTGCTGCTCTAAATCTGCACGGTGACGTACGTTATTTATTGTATTTGGGCTCCGACACACAGGAGAGAGAAATAAAACAGAGAAAATAGAGATTGATTACAGCAATTATGGATTCTGGATAATAATCTGAATTATTACTTAGACTTGTTCTGTAATGAGCCTGCAGGCCTCAAACTCCAGAACCAGAGCACGCAGCTTGTTTGTGTAGCGTGTGTAGTAGTGTGTAGTGTTTACATTTTTCCTGCTTCTATAGGCCTTCATGTTTATATGACATCAGTGAGAGAAGGAGGCCTCGTGGATTTTAGCCCTCAGCGTTGCCTCCCAGGCAGTTCGCAACAGCCTTCACTGATAAAATATTCAAGTTTATTCCAAAGTCCTCAGACACAGGTGGCTCTGTGGCGCAACGGACAGCGTGTTGGACTTCTAGCTAAGCACAAGAGAAGTGATTCAAAAGTTGTGGGTTCAAGTCCCACCAGAGTCAAACCTTACAAAGTTAAACCCAAATCTCTAACCCTAAATTACACCATGGTGCTGTTGGAGGACACCATCTGAAATACTAAATGTTGATAAAAACACAACTTTACTCCTCTTTAACTGCGCAGTTTGTTCTGTGTGTTGGGCTGTGTATGCAGTACGTAGGTGTGAGGTCGTTGGTGACTGTAAAGTCACTCCAGGATGTCACAGCTGGGTTTTTTTTGCAATTGTTACGATCGAAAATGTTTGATTCTGTCAGATTTTCTCAAAAATGTCATAATTTTTTTAGTTTTAAGTGGGTTTTTGCATAAAATTGCGGGAATGAGAAAACATTGCAGGTTGAGAAAGAAAATTGCATATTTTTCTTGAAAGCACCACCTGATAAATGAATAAATATGTAATCACTTCCTGTAATAATAATCATGCTGCACGTCACAGAAATATTTGAGTTCTAATCTTTTTCAAATTTATTTATTGAACTTAGAGAATCATGGGGCCAAAAGCAAAAAAACCTCCTAAAAGCTGCATATCTATATACTTCCAGCACAGCTTCTGATGATTTTTTACAGCAAAAAATCCCATGAATATTTTAAAGATTGTCAGCTCCCACAAAAAGACAACAACAGCAAAGAGGTACAAACTGACCACAAAACAACACTGAACAAAGAAAAGATGCAACAACCACCGTGAAGACACGGCAATGAAACACAAAACTACCACGGGGATGCAAAATGATGACAGAGATTAAAAAGACACAAAACTACCTCAAAGAGACACGGCGGGGACTTTTGGTTCATATTCAAACGACATGTTTTAACACCTGTCGTTTTGTCTGTCCACTTTGGGACCGTTTGTGTGTCCACTTTCATAAAAACACACACACACACACACACACACACACACACACACACACACACACACACACACACACACACACACACACACACACACACACACACACACACACATCTTCACACGATGTAGGCCAGCAGACTGTGTGTGGTCTGTGTGTGTGTGTGTGTGTGTGTCTCTGTGTACACACGCGCAACAGACGATTTCTGTCAGACACATAAAACACACAATAGATCCACACTGTTCTCCTGCTGTTTCCTTTTGTGTTCAATCAGCTCCATCTACACACACA
This sequence comes from Brachyistius frenatus, assembly GCF_029030835.1. Taxonomy (NCBI): domain Eukaryota; kingdom Metazoa; phylum Chordata; class Actinopteri; family Embiotocidae; genus Brachyistius; species Brachyistius frenatus. The sequence goes on along the minus strand of NW_027210691.1, from coordinate 387,826 downwards.
CACACACACACACGCACGCACGCACGCACGCACGCACGCACGCACACACACACACACACACACACACACACACACACACACACACACACACACACACACAGAGTAGACTCTGACAGACGCTCTGCTCGGATATTTTGAACGCAACATGTTTGTGAATAAAAACGTGGCGATAAAAAGGGTTCACATGATGTGAAGAAGATTAAACATTGTTCAGTTTCATGGTAAAATAATCAATAGATAATAATAATAAACAATTATTATTCTTCCATTCTCATCCTCCAGCAGGATAAACTGAAACTCTACATTTAAACTAAAAAACAGAGAAATTAGACATCAAAAACACTTTAACTCTTTTGTAAAAACACTCTGAGATGAAATCAAGTATCATTGTTCATTCATTGTGATTTTAATTTGGAGCTTCTTCAAACTGAAACTTTTGTTTTTGTTTGGATTTGAAAAAAAGAAATCAGCTGCAGAGGATGAAGAGAAAAGACGCTTCTTATGCAACGATGCTGCAACAGAGCTGTGAAACGTCTCCTGAGAAAAACGTAAAGCGAGAGTCGGAGCAGGGAGGGTCTGACCTTTGACCTCGGGTCTGACAGCACACGGCTAAATCCGGACATCTCAGGTTCGTGTTTTCATTTGGAGTTTGTTCTTCTTTTTGACAGACGAATGAATGTAAAAATACTCCGGACTTCAGCTGCGACGCCTCACTCTGCTCCGATCTGATTATTTTGGCTCCATTGTTCTGCAGTGCATTGTGGGAAACGGAGTCGTCTCAGCGGACGGTCGACCCGTCGAGGTGAGACGCTCTAAATGTGTCATCACAACTACAGACTCTGTGTGCGTTTGGAAAGTCCCTGTGTGTGTTCATGCCTTTGTTGTGTGACTAATAACACAGAAACAGAACGTTAGTGTGTGTGTGTGTGTGTGTGTGTGCAGTGATTCATGATGGGAGTGTACACACACACATACACACACACACACACACACACACACACACACACACACACACACACACACACACACACACACACACACACACACACACACACACACACACACACACACACACACACACACACCTGGTTTAAACACAATGAACACTTCAAAGCTTTGTTCCTACTTTGCGGTGAAGTTGTTGAATAAAATGTTCGGACTTGATGACGGTTCTGTTTCTTATCGGGTCTCCCACTCACCAAACTCTTGCGTTCTCATTTGATGAGACTTTGGACAAGGTCATGTGAGAAAGCAGCCCCGCCCCCAAACATATCTGTGTCTGAGTCCTAATATCCAATGAATGATGAATTATTTCCAGAAGTACTAGAACTCTGATCAGAAGGAGATTTTATCTAATGACACCATGATGACTTATGGAAAACATTTACTGACTTTGTATTTCAGGAGAGAACTTGATGCTTTTTGAATGGGAGTCTGTTGGAGGATGGTTGGAACCCCTGGTGGCCCTCAGTGGTACTGCAGTCTCCTCTAAAAGTTTATTTGAACTGAACAAACCTCCGTCTCTCTCCTCGGTGAAGCTTTTTCATTTGAAGCGCATCCAAATCCTTGTGTGTGTGTGTGTGTGTGTGTGTGTGTGTGTGTGTGTGTGTGTGTGTGTGTGTGTGTGTAATGACTAATGTACTGTATGTATCAGTGCATTTGTGTGTGTATGTTGTGTACGTTGTTTACTGTGTTGCTTTGAGGTTGGAAAACACTGCGGTATACATGTGTCGCCTGAGCCACACACACAAATACACACACACACACACACACACACACACACACACACACACACACACACACACACACACACACAGCTGCACGTCACAGAAGAGCCTCTGTCTAACCTCAGATGATGCTAAATTGTCAGGCTAATTATTATAAATGACAAACACCGAGGAAACCATCCTCCCGCATCCCATAATTACCCTACAATATTAAAACTGCTTCCAAATACTTGGGATGGTTGGGGTGCGTTTGATTTCTGATTGCCTGTGAAATCAGTTTTTATAACAGAAGGGTCTAAATGAGCCTGGTTTAATTAAACATGTAATTCAAAGGTTCGGTGCTGCTGAGTCAGCTTGCTTCTAGTGGGATTTAAACCCACAACCTTTGAATGCCTTCTTCATTGTTTTCCTAGAAGTCCAACGTGCTGTCCATTGCGCCACAGAGCCATATTTTGATCAGGCACCACTTCTTGAAGACAGACTTGAATAAAATAAAGTGTTTCCTATGTCTAATGCCAACAAAATTATATATTCGATATTTTCTAGACTCAAGTTAAGAAACAGCTAACAACATGTTGCCATGAGGCCACAGTTGAGGTGGTTTGCAGCCGCAGAAGGTCACAGTAAAACCGCAAATTCTAAATATTGACTATGGAGGGACTTGAACTCACAACCTTTAAATCTCTTAGTTCATGATAACCTAGAAGTCCAATGCACTATCTGTTACGCCACAGAGCCTATGGAAAACAGTTTAGAGGGAGCTTTTTCACATTTTGAATCCTACTAGAGTCTGAAAATGAGCAAACCAGACCAAATGCAGACCAGAACTGCAATAGAAGTCTGGATTCAGGAGCTTGTTTGGATTGATGAAGAGGAGGTGTGAAGGAGGAGGAAGAGGCTCCAAACAAACCCTCTCCGTGTTGAAAAATCCTGCTTCGTGTTTATTATTCTGACAAATCTTCTCTGCTCCTCAGTGCCTCTGCCCTCTCCGGCTTTTCATTGGTTCTTCATCTCACAGCTCAGCTTCTGATTGATCCGTTTTTAGGACAGTTAATTCTGAACTTTGACCTGTTTGTTGTGTTTTTATAAAACTTCAATCGACCCCCAGTCCTCCGCAGAAACATTTGATGTCATCAGTACGAGAATATCGTCACTATTTCAGTCTTTTTATCTTTGCAGCACTGACTTCATAATCACCCAACCAGGACACACACACACACACACACACACACACACACACACACACACACACACACACACACACACTTCTTTTTAAAGAGAACAGTTCTTTTTTACCATCTGTGATCTGCTCTCACGTTATGATGGTGCGTTCGCTGACCTCCTGCTCACGGTGTAAATGTTGTGCCGTTCAGGGCCGGATTTTAAAAAGAAAACAAACACGACTTTTGATCTTCTGAAAAAGTTCAGTATCCTTCCGGTCCCTTCGGTTAAAACACCTCCCAAATATAGAGCTTCAAAAGTACTCAGTCCGAAAAAAAACCCTGGCTGCTGAAGCTTTTGGGGACTATTTTCAGCGGCGGATTAATCCACATTTGGCTCTGATATCGTGGTAATTTCTCCATTTTCATCCTGCGGTATTTTTTGTCTCTTTTGTGTTGTTTTTTCTGCTGACGCTCCACATTTTTCTTGTGAGGGAAGTTTGTTTTTAAAAGAAATGTTTGAGAGATGAGGTGGAGAACAAAATCGGATTCCTGTTGTGCCTCTTAGATTAAACCCAGTCCTGGAGAGCACGGCTCTCTGAGGAGCCCGACGTCTTCTGAAAATAAAACTATACGACGTGTAGTGAAGTAGTGAAGTTGTTACCGCAGAAGAAGAGCGTGTGGCTGAAATGACAGATTTGAAGCAGAAAATGAAACAGTTCAGGGTTTCAAACACGTTAATGCTCCTGCTGCTGCCCCCTACTGGCTGCTATGCCCACTACAGACATTAATACCCAACAGCTGTTCGTGCAGCTGTTTTGTTTGTTGTGTGGCAGTGCTGGAAAGGTCATGACGTCATTAAAGGACCTAAAGGGTTCATCCTCTGGGGCGCAGGAAGTGTTGCTCAGTGTTGGCATTTCTTCCATTTTTGAGGAAAGATCCCCTGAATCACCTGGAAGAGTGTGACATGTCAAGCGGAACTGGTGACGTCATTCTTAGTCAGCTGTTAATTCATTGAACTGAGCTATATAAAACAATAATAATAATAATGGTGGTGGTGATGATAACAGTAACGTAGCTCATTGTGCGTGAGAACTAAATGCATTTACACGTTTCCAGGACACATGCACGCGCACAGCTTTTATGAGACCGTCTAAACTTGGACTGGAAGCACGCGCGCACTTCACAGAACATGAGGATCAATACAGTGATCGATTGGAGAGCAGTTTGGAGCTTTGGGCTTTTATTGTGAAGGGTCAAAACATACTTTTTATTCGATTTTCTTTGAGCTGATTCTGGTCAGCTGATCTGACTTTTGCATTTCGGTGCATTTTTTCTTTTTTCTTTTCTTTGTGTGTTTTGTCTTATTTTGGAGGTGCGTCCGTGACCTCTGACATCTGTCCATCAATGATAAGAAGTACAGGGAGGGAGAGTTCATCGAGAAAAGAGGGTTAAAATGTGAGCGTACCTCGGTGCCGGTGGGGAGAGGAGACATGAACGTCCAGCAGCCGCTCTTCCCTCCGAGCCTCCCTCGGTCGTTCTCCGGTGGTCCTGCTGCTTCAGCGGCCGCTCCGGACGCATTGGACCGAACACACTCAAGAGTTTTCTACAACTTCCCCCCGTCCCTCTTTCTCTTTAGAACGAACTCACGGTATTTTCCAAACAGACCAGAAAAACCTCCTCCGGTTCGTCCCGTTAACCTACTTGGGCAAGTTTTACACACCAAAAGCAGAACAAAAAAATCCGTCCAACATCTGTCTGTCCTCACGCGCTCTCTGCATCCACTTTAAAACTCACAGAGGTCGTAGAAGAAGCGTAAGTCGGGCTTCAGAGGGACATTATGAGCGTCAGGACCGTCGAGCTCCCGGTGAAAGATGTGATTCGGTGGTTTGGAGATGAGCTCCGGGCGGCGGAGAGGCGACTCGACCCCGTCTGCTGCTGCCGAGGAGGGAGGGAGGGGAGGAAGGGGGGGCAGAGGGAGGGAGGTCCAACAACCATCAGAGAGAGAGAGAGAGAGAGAGAGAGAGAGAGAGACCGATGCCTGACAAACTGTTCTCAAAAGAACAAACCACTTTCTCAGAAACTGTTTCACCCTGAAGGTTTTTTTAATCCTGAGGTTTCAGCAGTTTTTGGTTCAGCAGGAGTCTGACAGAGTGAGACCTCCTGAAAATAAAACAGCATGATTATCACAGGTGCAGCTGATGATGCTGATGAGCTGCTCAATTCAAGCTCTCCAGTCAGAGCCAGCACAGCAGCAGTGGCTGCATCACTACATGGACCCATCAGGCAAAACATCTGCAAGATTAACAGCTGGGGACACAAAACGACTAAAGTGACACACAAAATGTCAAAAAAACGAGACAAAGGACGTCCACAAATCAGTCAGAAAAGGACCAGAGTTAAAAATTTGACGATGATGTCGTTAGTTTCACCTGAACTTCACCAGGAGAGACAGAAACGATAGGTAGAAACCAAAAAGGTAGATTTGTGTTTGTTTTATGTTCGTGTGTGAGCTGACCTTTAACTGACTGTACACACACACACACACACACACACACACACACACACACACACACACACACACACACACACACACACACACACACACACACACACACACACAAAGAGGACATTCCTGACCACATCTGTTCCCAGTCCACCAGTTTGGAAGCTTTAAACCGGACAAACACAACCCGAGGTAAACACACACACACACACACACACACACACACACACACACACACACACACACACACACACACACACACACACACACACACACACACACACACACACATACAGTGGAGGTAAACAGCGTCGGTCGGATGGCAGCATCCTCTCAGCGTTAGTCCAAACTCAGACATTCCTCAATCACCCAGCAGACTGTGTGTGTGTGTGTGTGTGTGTGTGTGTGTGTGTGTGTGTGTGTGTGTGTGTGTGTGTGTGTGTGTGTGTGTATGTGTGTGTGTGTGAGGTCAAAAGGTGGTCGTCAAACAAAAAGAAAAAGGACGGCGGTTTTTGAACTCTGGATCCAAACAGCAGCTCGGATTGAAACAGGAAGTGAAACTCGGACCAAAGAACTCTTCTGCTTATTCACCATCTCACCTGTCTGCACACCTGTCTGTACACCTGTCTGTACACCTGTCTGTACACCTGTCTGTACACCTGTCTGTACACCTGTCCCCCCTGAGACGAGCTTCAGTCTCACTTTATCCTAAAATAAACTCCAAAACCAGGTCAAAATCCAAGACAAACGCTAGTCCAGAGAGAGTCCAAAACTTGGTGGAAGTCCAAACCAACTCCTAAACTAGATTTAAATTGGTCCAAACCAAGTCCTAAATCTGTCCTCAAGCAAGTCCAAAATCCGAGACAAAAACTAGCCCCAAGAGAGTTCAACACCTAGTTGAAAACAAGTCCTAAACTTGACAAAAACCAAAACTAGATTTAAATAGTCCTAAACTAAGTCCTAAATCTGTCCAAAACCAAATCTGGAACTAAGTCCAAGACCAGTTTAAATTGAGTCCAAATGAGTTGACATCTCGACCCTCCCGCCTCGTGGGTTTTTCCCCTCCTCCAACCAGTCGTCCCTCCTGGTCCTCAGTTATGATGCTGAATGAGGGACAAAAAACACAATGATGTCACAGGGAAGTTGAACCTTTGACCTTCCGGATATAAAACGTCACCTCTTAATTTCGTCATCTGTGTGAAGTTTAGTCAAACTCAGTGTTTGAATTCTGGAGTTTCGGCCACCAAAGTGTTTTGTGAGGTCACTGTGTTGTTCCTGGACACCTTTAGCCCCTCCTCCTCCTCCTCCCCCCCCAGCACGGGTTCCTGGCGTCCAGATGAACCCGACGCGGCGCTGAACGACCGACGGTTTCGCGTCCGCCGGAGTTTCTGGATTCCCTCCTCCTCTCTTCAGACGAACCGTCGTCTCTGGGCTTCTTGTCTCGGCTGCTTCCTGCGCGCCGGATCGGCTGACGGCCTCGCATGAAGTCACCGCAGCTCGTATTGATATTCCATCTCTAATAACCGACCACATTTCCACTGCTAATGACACGGCGGCGGCCATCTTGGCTCTGCCTGCCGCCTCATTACAGGCTATCTGAGAAACCGACGGCGGACCTGTGTGTGTGTGTGTGTGTGTGTGTGTGTGTGTGTGTGTGTGTGTGTGAGCACATGTCTCCGTGTGCATGTGTTTGTGTTTATGTGGGAGAAAGAGAACAAACATATCAGGAGGAAGGAGGAGGTCAGAGGTCATCAGCAGGAGGAAAGTATACGACTGTGTGGATAAGACTGTTTTTGTGCGGTAAATATGTGGAAGACAGTGTGTGTGTGTGTGTGTGTGTGTGTGTGTGTGTGTGTGTGTGTGTGTGTGTGTGTGCACTTTTTAAAGCAGGAAGACAACGTGTTAAAGGCTGCAGGTGGCTTTTACAAGAAGGAGAGATGTTGGCGGGAAAGATGGACCGAGTCAGAATTACAGTAAATAAACAAACTCTAATTTACTCATTGTCATCACTTAGTTTTCATTTTTAGAAAAGCTGCACCAGTTTGTGATCAACAGCGTGACGAAGTTGAAATGATCAGTTTGGTTCTCAGTGTTTCAGGCAATCTGTTGATTTGTCTGTCGTGTTGTTACAAATAACAGAACAAAAAGGATCAGAATCAAAAACCTTCAGCTGAAAAAGTGGTCAGAAGAAGTCCGTCTTCTGACTCATATTCATCCAGGTGCAACCCCGTGTGGACGCAGCGATGAACTGTGTTCACAGACGATGGTTTTCACAAGTGTTCCTGAGCCCATGCAGTGATTTCCACTCCAGAATAGTGTGTTTTTAATGCAGTGCTGCCTGAGGGCCCGAAGATCACCACCATCCAATATTGGTTTCCAGCCTTGTCCCTTGTGTTCAGAGATTTCTCCAGATTCTCTGAATCTTTTAATGATATTATGAACCGTAGACGATGAAATCCACAAATTATTTGTAGTTTTACGTTGAGGAACATTATTCTGAGATTGTTGAACTATTTTCCCAAACAGTCTTTCAGAGTGATGAACCTCTCCCCATCTTCACTGTTGAGAGACTCTGTCTCTCTGAAATCATCTTTTATATCCAATCATGTCACTGATCTGTTACCATGGTAACCTAATTAGTTAGAGATGTTCCACCAGGTGAATTTTTTTTAAGCTTAAGACAACATTTCCAGTCTTTTATTGACTCTTTCCCAACTTTTTTTTAATTTTTTTTTTTTAACCATGTTGCTGCCATCAAATTCAAAATAGGCACTTATTGTTTTCACAAAACAAACAACGAAAATGTCTCAGTTTCAACATTTAAATATGTTGTCTTTGGTCGATTAAATGAGTTTATATGTTTATAGGAAACTTTTTTAGAGACAACAAACAGTTTTCTGACGTCTTGAAATCATGAGGACATTTTAAGAAACGTGTTTGTCGTCATTAATACGATAAACCTTCCTGTAATCCGTCTGTTGCTGCTGCGCGTCGCAGCTCACCTGCTGCTCCCTGCAGATGTTGGATCACGAACGGACTGATGTTTTCTCCCTGCAGATGTTGGATCACGAACGGACTGATGTTTTCTCCCTGCAGATGTTGGATCACTAACGGACTGATGTTTTCTCCCTGCAGTGACTGACGAACTCCGGTTGATGGTTTTTGGACCGTTTGCTTCGTGTTTGTTGGTGAAGCAGCAGATTTTCTTCATTAAATCAGAATTGTGCTCAGATCACTTTATGGTCTTTAATTAGCAGAAGAGAGCCGAGGCTTTCTAACCCCGCTGCTTATTACAGACTCACACTGAACGAGTGTGTGTGTGTGTGTGTGTGTGTGTGTGTGTGTGTGTGTGTGTGTGTGTGTGTGTGTGTGTGTGTGTGTGGTTTGGCCTAATCTCTCTGCATCTTTGCCAATAAGCACTTACAGCTGTGGTATGTGGTGTGTGTGTGTGTCCTTGTGAGGACCAGTTGGAGTTTCAGACGCTCGCTTTGGGACAGACGCTGGAGGCTTCAGGCCCGGGTTTTAAGGTTTCGGGTCAGTCGGGTTAGATCGGGTTCGGGGGCCCGGGAACACGTCGTGTCATCGAGGCGACAGAAGTCGAAGCATGTATGTGTGTTTGTGACCTAGATGTCGGTTGCTTTGTGGTTTTTGGACCTCGACCAGGCGAGCGGGCCTCGACGCCGCAAGCAACGCCTCGGCCAAGAGAAAGAGAGGCACTTAAGAAGGTGGTCACCACCAAAGAAAAGAGAAAGTCTTTCTCCTGTTTTCAGAGAGAAATGTTTGTGATTTTCAAGTTAGATGAGACAGAAAGATAAAACGTCGCCGCACGAAGAAAAAGAGGACGAATAAAAGAAAAGGTTGAACGAGTGAAGAGGAAGAGAAGAAGACAGATGAGAAATAAAGGGAAAATAAAATCAAGAAATGAGAGAAAGGAAGGAAAAGAGAAAACAGACGGGAAAGAAGAAACGTCAGAGAAGAAAGGAGAACAAAAATGAAACAGAAAAACAGGTGAAGTGAAGAGTTAGAAGAGAAAAGAGGAAAGAAGTCCAAAGAAAAGCAGCAGCAGAAAGATGAGCGGCGGAGGAGAGTCGGGTCGGAGCTGTCTGTGGTTTCTGGCAGCCATGTTGGTCCATTTAACACCAATCAGCTGTGAACCAGAATGAATGTCCCACTGTAATTACACTGAGCGTGTGTGTGTGTGTGTGTGTGTGTGTGTGTGTGTGTGTGTGTGTGTGTGTGTGTGTGTGCACGTTCAAACAGTAAAGTATTAATCACAACGACACTTTTTACTGTTTTAACTGACCTGATGTAACATGGCCGACACAACAAATATTTCACATGCAAAAAACTATTTTTTTTTACAAAAAAGTGAAGGAGGACTGAAAATGCTCACAGCCGCTCCTGCCGGTTATATTTCTATCACACGTGTGAGCTTTTTATTCCATTTAAACTAAACTACAAATGTCATCCATGTTTGTTTCAAGTAGAAACTTCATCTTACGTCACTGAACAAAGCTGTCGTCATTCAAGTCACTCACCGCTGAGCCGAGATGATGGACCGAAAATAGATCATCAGAGTGATGAGTGGAGTTTAAACGATGTGTGTGTGTGTGTGTGTGTGTGTGTGTGTGTGTGTGTGTGTGAGGATTAGGTAGTTTTTGTTGAGTCAGCCCCTCGACCGTATCGTCTTCTTACTCCAAAGTGTGATGTCAGTGTGGTGTGTGTGTGTGTGTGTGTGTGTGTGTGTGTGTGTGTGTGTGTGTGTGTGTGTGTGTGTGTGTGTGTGTGTGTGTGTGTGTGTACTCATTGCGGGGACCTGTCTGGCTGTTCTGGAGTCCCCAGAATGTACATCAACCAGTTTGAGGGTGAGGAAGATTAGTTTAGATTAAACGTTAATAAATGTATAAGTGACGTAAACACACGTTATCGATCCTGCTGTGTGTGATCATCACGTTTATTCATGTCTGCTGCTTCAGCCTGAGCGACACACACACACACACACACACACACACACACACACACACACACACACACACACACACACACACACACACACACACACACACACACACACACACACACACACACAGACACACACACACACTGGTCCTTGTATCCTTGTGAGGACCTTCACCGACATGACGCACAACTTCAATCTAACTTTGAGACAAACCGTAGTATCGTCAGGTCTCCAATCAGATCGGTCAGATCCACCGCTGGCTCCTCCCCCAGCTCGTCCAAATATGGTCACTTCCTGCTCCAAACCGCTCCGAACTAGCAAAGACGGTGACGGACAGAATCTGAACTGGAGGATTCATAACGTTCACAAACCAACGATGACATCACTGATGGTTGATGACATCACTGATGGTTGATGACATCACTGATGGTTGGTGATGAATATCCATCAACAACACACGGTCTGGTTCTCATCTTCGATTATCTGACTTCATCCGCTCCCCTCTGACCTGATTCACCGTGTCACATCAGTCTTCATTTTTCCACAAACTCCCAGATCAGTTATGAAAGAAATTACTTCTGAAACTGGAAACAGGACGTGGACAGCTTTTTATGTTTCACCATAAGTCCATCAAAGTCACCACTCTGCTCCGACACAAGTAAATACCGCATACCTGTTTTTGTCTTTTGGTTTTGGTCCAGTTTGAGTTTATATTGGTCTTTTGAAGATGAAACGTGGACTAACAGGTGAGTCATTCACTCAGCAGGTTTGGTGAGCGTCCAATAAATGAATCATCAGCTCCTTATGAGGATGTTTACCGACTCTGTTGTCCATCAATTTCTTGGAAAGAAATAATTCACAATAAGCATTACTGGCTTCGTAACAGTTGCAGGTCCTGAATTAAATATTCACCGTGATCGTTGGCCTAGACGTGAACATAACCACCAGGAAAATTACAGGATACGCAGGTTTTTTTCCGTAATCTCCACAAATCCACTCAGAAATCAGGGAAAGTAGCAGCTGCAGAAGTTCCCTGAGAATCTTCACATATTTAAGTTTTCTTGAGTCTCACGGTCATCGGCGACATTCGCCTGTACGTCCACGTGTGCATCACAAACAGGAGCTCCTCATGGCTAATTCAGCTATGTTCAATGTGAAATAAAACCGTCTTGAAACAGATCTACTTTAAAAAAAAATTAAAAAAAGAAGATGAAAGAAGGAGGTTTGAATTAGAGGAGCAGCCAGTTAACAGGACAGCAGGAGGTGTTTGTGACTGAAAGGTTTCACCTCTCCAGACACGGTTAAACTCACAAACCAGGCAGGTGACGATGAAATAAACCCCGAGTCGCAAACCGACCGACGGGCGATGATGTCAAGAGAACAATTGAAGCAGCACGATCGTGTGTGCGTGTCAAACAACATCCCCGTTACCCTAGTAACCACCGAGACGGTAATGACAGGGCCAGGCCGTCGCCCCGGCAGCCAGGTAAGCTGCGAGGTGATTGGCTGAGAGAAGCAGACCTGTTAAACGTTTGGGCTCCCGGTTTCTAATCACATGCAGGGAAAATTACAGAGCAGCAGTGTGTGTGTGTGTGTGTGTGTGTGTGTGTGTGTGTGTGTGTGTGTGTGTGTGTGTGTGTGTGTGTGTGTGTGTGTGTGTGTGTGTGTGTGTGTGTGCGTGTGTGCGCGTGTGTGTGTGCCTCAGCCAACTTCATAATGGTGGATGATCACAAAGCTCACACCACAACCAGCAGAGTCATGTTATTTATTGTTATTATTTTCCCCTGGTATTCGCTCCAGGTCGAGCCACAAGCGCATTTAACATACAGAGTTTCTGTTTAAAGTTGATTTGTTTTGTCCATTTGCTCATATTTAACTATTTAAACTAAATAACTTGAGATAATCGAATGAACTTTAAGTGTGCAAACCACTTTATGAGTCTCTCGATTGAAGTTTCCCTTCTGTTTTCAGCTTTATTTGAATATTTATTGATCCTATCATGACTGGGAGTGTTCCTGAACGCAGCACAGTGATGCACACGGAGCCGGAGGAAGTATTTCAAGGGTCCAACTTTCTATACTCAGTCTCAACGGTCATAAGTATCGTCTCTGCTCCAGTTTCAGGTCCACGGGGGAATCACAAATGTTCACGTACCATCGGTCACGTTAACGTGTTGAACTCAGGTGCTGATGTCGATCAAAAGACGACAATCTGAATACTTCCTCACGAAGGTCGTTGTTCTCTGAACTTATTGATCTGATCTCGTATTGTGAAGCTATAAAATAACTGCAGTGGAACTTTGTTAGCGCTGCTTTTGCCATCAAACATTTACTTTTTCTTTTTTTCTTTACTGTGGACCAGTTTTAGATACTGACAGGAGGAACAATCCACTCGGAGTCATCAGAGGAAGACCTGCAGACGACGCTGCATCACGTCATCGAGGTAAATTAATCCTTTCAGTTTACTGAGTCGAGTCAGTTTGAATCACAGCGCACAGATGAGGTGTGAAAACTCTTTAAAGTCTGCGGGGGGTAAAGGGTTGTGGGGGGAGGTGGGGGGGGGGGGTCACGTAAACATTTCCAGATGTGAATCTCAGAGTCGGCTGGTGACTAACACCATCAGCTCGCCGACCGTTATTCTCTCTGTGGTTCAGTCAGACGGTCAGAGAGGTCAGACGGCTGGTACACACACTCAAGTATTTTCCATGTCACTCGTTTAATATTTCTCAGGCTTTTTATAGCAAACAACCTCTGATTCACGGTCTCTATCCTTCACCCCGTCATTCTCTCTCTGTGTCTCTATCTTTAGCTCCACTCGGATTCATTTAAGTCGTGTAGGTTTTAAATGTTACATGTCCTGGTCAGTGATTGTAATCCCCTTTTTCACCTCTTAAACAGGAGCAGTCGGAGCTCCAACTATCTGCTGCTTCTCATAATAAAATAAAGTCTGGACAGGAGTTTTGCATTCGAGAAACAAGACACAAAATGGAGACAAAATGGTGCAAAATGACCCAAAACAACCACAAATACACACCAACCAACAAAAACAAGATGCAATTAACACAATTAGATGCAAAACTAGTGCAATGAAAGACGGAGTGACAAATGACCTCAGAGACAAAAAAAACAACAACCAGAGAACGAGCTGAAAATCAGAACGAAATCACAGAGACTCAAAATGAACACACACAAGGTCATTGCACAGGGACGCACAATGGCCTCCAAGACACAAAAACAGTCAAAAGGAGATGTCTGACTCCAAAGAGCTGAAAGTGGCAAAAAAAAAGAGACACAAAATATCTGCAGACAAACACAAAACGATGACAAAAAGATACCGAATTATTGAAAAGAAACACAAAATAACTACAAAGAAACACAAAATAACTGCAACAAGACAAAAACTGCTATAAGAGGCACAAAATGAGCACAAAGAGACACAAGAAGACTGCAGAGAGACACAAAATGACGTCTACAAGATGCAAAATGACCACAAAGAGACAACAAACAACCATGAAGACATTTAAACCAATGCTTCATGCTGCCACCGGCAGGCAGACTGAAAACAGTCCTCAGAGAGTGAATCAGAGTTCAGCAGAGAGACACAGACGTCCTAATCAGAAACAGGAACAACACGAGGACGCAGTGAGAAGCTCCATCTTAGACCTTCAAGGGTTTCAGATGTTGCTGCTTGAAAGTTAAAACGCTGATTCAACACCTGCAAGTCAAACTTTTACCAAATCAACAGTTTTCTTCTCCAGCTAAGTTCGAAACATGTGATCGATAATAAAAAAAAAAAAAAACAACAGGCTCTGATGTCGTCTTTATTATTTACTGATTTACCCACATTGTTTGAGTATTGAATCATCAGACGAGCACCGTTGGACGTGTGAGAAAAAACTCAGGAGAAAAATTGAAAGCAGTTGTGTTTGTGTGTCTGTGTGTGTTTGTGTGTATGTGTGTTTGTGATGCGGTGCGATAGGAGGTCTGTATTTGTTTTAGAGACGTTCCCACGACACCGAACGACCTCCACCCCGCTCGCCTTCCTCCCGTCTCTCGCTCTATAAATGGATCGTCTGGTGGCGTTCGGGCGACCAGTCGGACTTAAAAAGGACACAGAGAGAGGCCGGGACAAAATGACCAGGAAATCAAGACGGAAAAAAAAATCCCCACAAAGTTTTCTGTTCAGGTTAAATTCATGATGTGACGATAAGTTACCAAAAATAAACTCCCTGAAAATAATTAACTTTTTATCTTGTAGTTAATATTACGACTACTACAACCAAAAGTACTTTAGTTAGAAATTACTGTTTTCAATTTACAGTTAACGTTGGGATTTTTTTTTTTTTACAGTAACTAACTGGCAGATATTGACAAGTAACTTCATGTGATTTTATTTACAGCAAATTCCTGTGACTTTATTTACAGTAAGTTACTTGTCAATTGCTTCCAGTTATTTGTGATGCATTTCCTCGTAAGTTTTCTGCACTTTTTGTAAAGATGGACGTAGAGTCAAGCTGATGGACTGTGACGACTATCAAACTAAAATGTCATAAAATAACGGCTTTAAAACATTTATATCTGTAACAGTTCAAACTGCAGACACTTTCCCTCGAAACCGTCTGTCGCTGCTCTCAAGAAAGAACAACAAGAAACCTGGATAAGTGCAGTGTTTCTCATGAGTGTGTCGGCTGCCGCTCTCGTCCTCCGTCCTCCTCCCTGCTGCTCCGATGATGTCATGTGATGATGGAGGTTGACGACCGGTCTTCTCTGTTCCAGGACAAAAACCCAGCTGACTCGTCGCTCAGCCCTGAGAGTGTGAGCGTTTCAATCCATATCTGGGAAGTGAGCTAATATCAGAGTCTTCGGGGGCTAATTTTAGAGCTGTGTGTTTTATTGCAATACCAAGGACACAGTGTGTACACAAAAGTCACACACACACACACACACACACACACACACACACACACACACACACACACACACACACACACACACACACACACACACACACACACACACACACACACACACACACACACACACACACACACACACACACAGTCCAGATGTTTCCTATTGCAGGAGTCCAGAGACATGAAACTGAAGTGCAGTTTGTGGTTTCAGTTGAGTTGTTCAGTTTGTTCCCCTGTATCGTTCTCTCCACCCACCAGAGGGCGCCAGTCTCTCCCTCTGTGCCCAGTCTCCTTCCTGCCACACCCACCTCACATGCTCCCAGGTCTTCAACCGGCCTCCATGTCCTGATTTTGGGTTCTTCTTCCTGTTGTTTGCTGTAACCACAGACTGGATATAAAAGCGTTCGTAGCTTCCGTCTCTCAAAAATGTGTCCGATACAAAAGTGGCTTAAATTGCAATACCACCGCGTGCCACTAGAGGTCGGCTCAAATTGAATGAAATCGGTTTCAAATCAGATCAGTCAGATCCACCAACTCCCTCCTCCCCCAGCTCGTCCAAATATGGTCACTTTCTGTTTTAAACTGCTCAGAATGAGCAAGATGGTGGTGACAAATTTCTGAATTCGAGGCTTCATAGTGGCCGTTCATAAACCAACGGGTGACGTCACTGTTGGTTGCCGCTTGGCTGGAACAGAGAAATGTCTATAAAACCTTATTACTCAGGAAGAAGGTTCATGTTTTATATTTTAAATCAACCCGGTATCACGGCAAAACGTGAGATAGCCACGCTTTGGCCTGTCTATGCGTGGCAGTTTCACGTTTTCCTGTTATTGACGAAAATTAAACCTACTGAATGCATAGAGCCGTGTG
Organism: Brachyistius frenatus; assembly: GCF_029030835.1. NCBI lineage: Eukaryota > Metazoa > Chordata > Actinopteri > Embiotocidae > Brachyistius > Brachyistius frenatus. The sequence continues at coordinate 371,691 of NW_027210691.1, read as the reverse complement.
ATTGACAGGAAAATTTAACTTTTAGGAAAAACACATGGTTGGGGTTTGTGACAAAAAACAACTAAAGAAAAAGTTGTCACCTCTGCGTGGTAGTGTCTGGTTCATGCCACCACGCCGCCCCTGCTGCCTCGTAATGCTGCTGAAAAATGTCCTTTGGACTTGGTCACATGATCCTTCGTTACTTTGCTTTTACATGCGTGTGAGTTTCACGCTTACAAAACGTGAAACTGTCACGCCTGGAGAGGCCAAAGAGTGAATCTCTTATATTTTCGCTTTAGTGGATGGGCGTGTCTATTTCACGCTTTGCCGTGATACTGTGTTGGATAAATGGAATAAACAGTCAAGACAAAACAAAAGACACGCATGTATCGTGTGCAAAGGCTCGTGAGCGTCTCTTTCACATTAACAGTTGTGCTCAGATGACTGCTGTGGCTTCTGCTCAGCTGTGACCCTCCCAACAGCAACAGCTGCTGCCGGGAGCATAAATAAGTAGGACGCTGGCTGGAGAGCTTGATGTCATCGGCGTAGAGCCACACTGTCGCATATGTTACCGAGCCTGACTCCAACTGTCGGCCCCCACGGTGCATTGTTTGAATACTGTGGCTGGGATGAGCATCGAATCCTCTCGGGTATAACGCAACTCTGAGTTGAGACATAGTTTATCGTTTTGGTTGAATGCCTTCAAAAAATGTCAAAATACTTCCTGTGCTTCATTACTTATTTCCAGCGGAGAGCTCAGCACAAATTTAGGACCTAACTTTTTAGTTTGGCTTTTAATCATCTCATTTCATTCAGATAATCTGTGCTTTTATTATTATCCTATTAATGTCTTTAGTTTTATTATAATGTCCATAAATATAACTGACTTTACATTACTTAACTGAACTTCACTATTTTGTGTTAAATTTGAAAGTAATGTAACTAAATTACTCAAGTACTGTACTTAATGTGTGTACTACATTAAAGGTATTTGTACTTGAGTATTTCCAACAACTTTAAACTTGTTATTGACAATTGTTATTGATTTTTTTTTAAATAATTTTTTTTTTTACAGAAAGACACATGCAGACGATGTGTCATCAGAATAAATTATATTTATATATATTTAAGAAGCTCAAACTTTTTACACGTCACAAGTTATGAAGATGACATAAAAACAAAACCGGAAAACTTAATAAATGTTTTCAACGGTTGAACATCGTCACTAATTTGAAAGTGCGTTCAAGACTCATTTAAAGCTTAATCTATTATGTGTAATTGACTTTTAGAGCTTTAAGACGTGAAAAAAAAGGTGTTGGTCTGGTTTCCCTTATTATTTCTCATATATGCCAAATCAAGCATGTAATTTGTAATATTAATTTGAGGCTGCAGAGAGGTGACTTATGTATATCAGTGGTCAACCTTTCAACCTCTTCATGGCTGCAGTATAATTCAGCTGTGGTATAACTCAGCTCCCCCCACTCTGCAGCCTGTGGTCCACTAGATGGTGCTAGAGCTCTGCAGGTGGTTTAGGAGTTTCTCACTAAACTGTCAACAGGACATAATATTCTTCTCCCACAGAGAACGAGCGTTGTTTTCATTGCCAGTTTAGCATATTAACACTTTGCCCCTTTATGGCTGCAACTTATGATTCATTTCATTATGGATATGTTTGGCATTTATTTTTCCAATTCGTAATCAGCCAACGTTTCTCAACGAAGGAAGAAACTGGAATCAGAGAATTTGAATACAACCCGGTTTCCAGACAAAGTTGTGACACTGTGTAAAATGTAAATAAAGAATGTGAATGTGGTGATTGGTAAATCCTAAAAACCCTCATTTAATTGAAAATAGACCAAAGACAACATATCGAATGTTGAAACTAAGAAGATTTGATTGTTTTATGAAAAATATGTGCTTATTGTTGAATAAACTTAAAACATCTGTTTATTTTGTCTGACAAGTGGGTGCACCAATAATTTTAAGTGACACACACACACACACACACACACACACACACACACACACACACACACACACACACACACACACACACACACACACACACACACACACACACACACACACACACACACACACACACACACACACACACACACACAAATCTGACATCTTATATTTGCATTTATACATTTTAAAATTGCTCTGAAATAACTGATTGTAAAATGTTGTTGTCTGATATATACTTTGTACACAGACTTTATGGCTTTGTTTGATATGGTAAACATCACAAAATAAAATGTGTATTTCATTACTCACTATTACTCCATGCTGTTTTTTACACTTTATAACGATTACGATTTTGAATTTACAAACCACATAGTTTGGTGGTAATTTTAGTTCCTACCGACCAACGTAACATTTCACATGATATCAGTCAACAGTTTAAGAGAAGAACAAATGTTCTGCAAGCTGCTGTTTAGGTCATTATCTCTATATCTGACTTGATCATATAAAAAAATAAAATGCCCTCAAACACACACACTCGTCTCTCAGTCTGAGAAACACACATTATTTCTTATCTCACACATTTCCAAGCAGCAACTCTTCGTTATCTGTGTGTGAAGACACGTCAGCTTCAGTGGTTTTTAGCCACATTTTCCTCTTCAGCTGCATTAAAAACATGTTGTCTTTTATACGGCTGCAAGATTCTGGTCGTAGGATTTGTCAGACAACAAACAAAACAAACCTATTTAATAGTTCTTAAAATGTGCTGATATGACCGTTTTCAAATGGAGCCCATTTTGATCTGACTTTATCGCTGTAGTTGTGGTGTGTACATAGAGGCAGATTGGGAGAGAAACATGCACACATTCATTCTTTTAAAAAGGAATTAATTGGGATTTTTTTGTTTTGGACAAATGAATAGGTTAGATTTTTTTTTGTTGACAGAAGTTACATTTTTTTACTTTAAATTTCACTTTTTTACGATAAATGTTCTGCAAGCTGCTGTCCAGCATTCATATTTAGGTCATTATCGCTATACTTGACTTTATCATATCAAAAAATTAAAAATAGAATGCCCTGAAACAGACGCTCACATCTCAGTCTCACACACACACACACACACATTATTTATTATCTCATACGACTTCCACGGCGGCTGCTCGATGTCTGATGTCGATACACAGCTTTAAAAGAAATATTCAGCTCATTTACTTTTCTGAAAGTCCTAAAAAAAAGTAACTTACCAAAGTCTTGTATTGAAAATTAGATTTTACTGCTTGAAATATTGAAATTAAAATGACTTATTCTTGAAAAGTGTCCCCTGTAAATGACATACTATGCTTTATATAACATTATTAGACTGATAGTAAAGCCTCAATGTGTGCAGCACTTTACTGTAGCTGGTCGAGGTGTTACAGGTGGTTTAGTGTGGTTCCCTATCGAGGAGGCTCACGTAAGTCAAGCCAGTATATTTATATACACATTTAAATTAAAACAAAAGTGCTGCACGACATTCAACAGAATTAAAACAACGAGATTTCAGACATTTCAGCCATTCAAGGCAAAACGAGCAACATTTTAAATAATATTAAGTTAAAGCAACACAGAGATTTAGTTAAGTTAAACGTTACGTGGGCTTCATGTGGAAATGCCCCTGAAATTATTGATGTTTTTAATAAGGATTTAGATCCTGATGGTGAAGTTGATGATCTTGGGGAAAAGTCTGAGCCATGATTTTGGAGCTACGACCAGACAAAGTGCAAGATTAAATCTGAGCGGTCGTGAGACGTTTAATGGCAGAGGACCAATATTCTGACAAATATGTATTTAAAAACTGCACTGTGTGCCATAGAAATCACAAAATATTATGAAAACACGGCCATTTTCTAATTCACTTATTTGTATATTATCCATCCAATTGTAATGTGGTTATTTATTAATACTACTAACAATTCTTTATCATTACTGATAAAAAAATTAAACAATAGAATTAGAATATATTTATATTTCAAACAGAATAAAATGCTGTTTCTACAGCAGCAACAGTCAAGCCACTACAAACTCAACGCATTTCCTTCATTAAACTGATGAAAACAGATACTACACTTGATCTTATCCAACTCAATCACTAGTCTGATACAATAAAACTCTGAAAAGCTTTCTATGTGCTGCTTGGTGTCAGAAAACTGTCTCAGTGACCGGTCCTGAGACCTCTAACAGGATAATGACCCGAAAACACAAACACAGCTAAAATCACCCCAGAATGGACGAGAACAACTGGAACATCTGTGTTAAAGAGCTGAAACATGCAGGCAGCCTTCAATAAGAATGCATTTTGTGTAATTTAGGGGGTTATTTAGATTTTAAATCAACATTGGGGCAGTTTGTTCCAGCTCAGATGTTGGTTATAGAGTTTAATCCTGCAGTTCGCTCTGCTCTCCACTAGAGGCTGATAAAGGGCTGTAAATTGTGACCTGGAGTCAGTTTGCCAAGTAGCTTAAAAAACTCTTCACAGGATTCCCTTTGAATATTCTAGGAATAACCCCTTATGATGTCATACACAAGATGCTCTGCGTTTCCTGCTCAGCCCAGCAGATCTACTAAAACCAGAGGCTGTTCCCACCTGACGTCATCAACCCATCCCGAGCCGTCCACAGTACTTCCCCATCAGTTATAAGGAAATGCATCACCTGAGACTTCATCTACACTAATAATTCTATATCGTTATTCATTTTCTTGAACTGGAAGATTTTTTTTTAGATTTTTTTTTTTTTTACAGCCCTTTAAATTGATTCTTTCGAGGAGTCCACAGTTTGACACCAGCCACTGAAAAACACATCAGCTTTAGAGCAGCCGGTGCGTACTGGTGCTGAAAATGAAGTTTCCTTCTCCGGTCTTCGTCCTCTGAACTAACGACAAACTGTTTCAGTCGGTTTTCTGGTGACATCCTGCTTTTCGTCCTGTACATATCTAATCATATTTATGACTCAATTAAGTCTTTTAGTGTCAACATGGTCAGCTCTCTTTCAACCACATCATCAATAATTCCTGCTGCTCTTTTCTGCAGTATAAACAATGGCTTCATGTCGCTCATGTTGTTCCACACTTCCACATAATAATTAAAGTGTGGTAAGATCATTGAACAGCACAGAATTGGCGTTGCCTTGTAGTCTTAACACACACTTTGCTTTTTTCAAAATCAGAAATATTCTCAGATACCTTTGTTGTTTTACATCTGCGTGATGATCTTTTCCACGTCGGCTTGTCATCTATTATCACCCCCCCCCCCCCCCCAAAAAAAAAAATCTAACTTCAGGCACTTTTTCAACGTTAAACCATCTGAAAAAAATATGTTCAATAACCGAGGTTACATTTTAGTGGTGTAGCAGACGTGACAGTTTATGTTCTGATGTCGCCTGTATTGGTTAGAAATAGTTTACAATAAATGAGTACTGAAATATGTGATAAATAAAAGTCTAAAATGAAGCAACGTGATCCTTTAGTGCCTAAAAGAAGACGAAGACGTGACTGATCACACTCATCGTTCTCTGAGCAGTGTTGCTGTCTCATCCACATATTCTGTGGTTTTATTCATCGATTCATACGATCTTATTTATGTCTTTGTTTTTATCAAAATGGAAATATTAATTTACTCGAGTACTGTACTTAATGTGTGTACTGTCTTAAAAGTATTTGTACTCGAGTCTTTCCAACAACTTTACACTTGTTCTTCACAACAACGCAGGACTTATTCAACTTCTTACAGAACCACATCTGACACTTTTAATTTGTTCTCTTTAGAATTTTACACGCAGAAAATATGACAAGATGATAAAATAAGTAACTCATATATGATGAAATGGTCAAACTGGCTCCACACTGATCAGCTGAACTCAAAGCGGTAAATATTGCTTTGACCAGAAAAGGTCATTTCCTGAACTAAGAGATAAAGTGCTGCGACTTTATGAACTTCCTTCACCGCTCATCACCAGATTGTTCTTAGAGACAAAGTTTAAACGTGAAAATGATTTTACATTTTGCAGAACATTTGATGTGAACTTTAATATCTTATCTTAATATTAGTTCATATCTGTTCTCCTGCGTCTGGCCTGAAACATCCGGCCTGCGTGTCGCTCAGCGCTACAAGAGATGGATAAAAATCAGCATAGAGTGATGGTGAGTTATGAAATCCAATAAAACACAGTCTGTTCAATTTGACTTTTATATATTTATTATATCAAACAAAGCTTCAAAGTCCAGGTACAAATATCAGACAAGGACATTTTCAAGTCTGTTATTCCAGAATCATTTTTAAATGTGTAAATACAAATATTAAAATTCAAAGCAGTACAATAAAACAAAACAAAGTCCGATATAAACCAAGGCCGTTGAGGATGGCTGAAGTTTTGCCGCTCCACACGAAAATGTAGGCTACGTTTTTCAGTCCCACTACAGTGGGTACGGAAAGTATTCAGACCCCTTTACATTTTTTCACTCTTTGTTTCATTGCAGCCATTTGCTAAAATCAAAAAAGTTCATTTTATTTCTCATTAATGTACACTCAGCACCCCATCTTGACAGAAAAAAACAGAAATGTAGAAATTTGTGCAAATTTATTAAGAAAGAAAAACTGAAATATCACATGGTCATAAGTATTCAGACCCTTTGCTCAGTATTGAGTAGAAGCACCCTTTTGAGCTCGTACAGCCATGAGTCTTCTTGGGAACGATGCAACAAGCTTTTCACACCTGGATTTGGGGATCCTCTGCCATTCTTCCTTGCAGATCCTCTCCAGTTCCGTCAGGTTGGATGGTGAACGTTGGTGGACAGCCATTTTCAGGTCTCTCCAGAGATGCTCCATTGGGTTTAGGTCAGGGCTCTGGCTGGGCCAGTCAAGAATGGTCACAGAGTTGTTCCGAAGCCACTCCTTTGTTATTTTAGCTGTGTGCTTAGGGTCATTGTCTTGTTGGAAGGTGAACCTTCGGCCCAGTCTGAGGTCCAGAGCACTCTGGAAGAGGTTTTCTTCCAGGATATCTCTGTACTTGGCCGCATTCATCTTTCCTTCAATTGCAACCAGTCGTCCTGTCCCTGCAGCTGAAAAACACCCCCATAGCATGATGCTGCCACCACCATGTTTCACTGTTGGGATTGTATTGGGCAGGTGATGAGCAGTGCCTGGTTTTCTCCGCACATACCGCTTAGAATTAACGCCAAAAAGTTCAATCTTGGTCTCATCAGACCAGAGAATCTTATTTCTCATAGTCTGGGGGTCCTTCATGTGTTTGTTGTCAAACTCTATGCGGGCTTTCATATGTCTTACACTGAGGAGAGGCTTCCGTCGGGCCACTCTGCCATAAAGCCCCGACTGGTGGAGGGCTGCAGTGATAGTTGACTTTGTGGAACTTTCTCCCATCTCCCTACTGCATCTCTGGAGCTCAGCCACAGTGATCTTTGGGTTCTTCTTTACCTCTCTCACCAAGGCTCTTCTCCCACGATTGCTCAGTTTGGCTGGACGGCCAGGTCTAGGAAGAGTTCTGGTCGTCCCAAACTTCTTCCATTTAAGGATTTTGGAGGCCACTGTGCTCTTAGGAACCTTGAGTGCTGCAGAAATTATTTTGTAACCTTGGCCAGATCTGTGCCTTGCCACAACTCTGTCTCTGAGCTCCTTGGACAGTTCCTTCAACCTCATGATTCTCATTTGCTCTGACATGCACTGTGAGCTGTAAGGTCTTATATAGACAGGTGTGTGCCTTTCCTAATCAAGTCCAATTAGTCTAATTAAACACAGCTGGACTCCAATGAAGGAGTAGAACCATCTCAAGGAGGATCAGAAGAAATGGACAGCATGTGAGTTAAATATGAGTGTCACAGCAAAGGGTCTGGATACTTATGACCATGTGATATTTCAGTTTTTCTTTTTTAATAAATTTGCACAAATTTCTACATTTCTGTTTTTTTCTGTCAAGATGGGGTGCTGAGTGTACATTAATGAGAAATAAAATGAACTTTTTTGATTTTAGCAAATGGCTGCAATGAAACAAAGAGTGACAAATTTAAAGGGGTCTGAATACTTTCCGTACCCACTGTATGTCAGATGGAAGAAGCACAAACTTGGTTTGTGATACTTCAATGAAAGATGTAACCTCTGGTTGGCGTGCTCACTCTCTGCTCCGACACATTTAAACTGTGTAAATTGGATGTATTTAAAGTAATTAGGATGAAGATTATTTTATTATTGTGTCCTGCACAAAAAAAAAAAATACCACAACACAACAAAACTACAACAAAAACGTTAAAGTGATTCTAAAAAAAAAAATCCTGATGTTTTTTCCAAGCTTCAGCAACGAAGGTAACCGAGTTATAAAAACAGCCATCAATTATCAAGTCCACAGTCCAACAACATGTGTAGCCAGTGAGGAAATGTCCCTCCTGAGCTACTGTAGGTTCAGACAGGCCTCGGCACCTCCTACTTCCTGGTTCACCCATTAGGCAGAGTATGAAAGCTGCACAGAATGAGCTGCTGTCAGCCTGCGTGTCCCTCACCAGTGATCTGGTACGTGGTTTTAGGTTCAGTCTTTAAGTAAAGTTATGCTGCCATTGGTTACCTCTTGCTTGTTTGTACCCCAGATCCAGCTCCTCAGGGAGGCCTGAACCAGGTGTGAGCCTGCCCAGATGGAGGAGGCACAACATTCGGCTAGACTTGAAAGCCACTGCTGTTTGGTTTTGTTACTGATTTGTGTTTCTTTTTATTTTTGTGGTATTGTTTAGCTAGAGGACTTTTGTTGATGTTTTTTTTTTTTTTTTTTATTTTTTTAAATTAAACTGTTTATTTCCCCCCAAGAATATTAATTTCCATAATCTTGTGTTTGTGTTAAATTTGATTCTCCTTTTTCTTTTAGGAGTGCTTGGGGCTGGCAGCAGCGTGGCCGCCCGGACGGTGGTGGGCCTGGTGACGGGGTCTCTCACCTCCTCCTCACAGTCTCAGTTGTGTGGTTGATGGTATTTTCTTTGTTTTACACATCTTTTCAGTATTTACATGCTTTTGGTTCTGATTTAGTCTTGTTTGATGTGAGTGTGGAGTACAGGAGCCGGTGAGGATCCTGTCCACAGTCTGTTTCCCACCTTTCACTGCCTACAGCTGCGGCCTCGTCACCAGCAGCGCTCTGCTTATGTTTTAAAGCCACATTGGATTGGATTTTTATAGTTGTAGTTCCTTCAGGAGTTGATTTAATAAATTGCTTTTTATTTTATGGTTATATTCTAAAAGTTGTTTAAATAAACTTTGTAATCTTGGGGGAATCCTTTGCCTCAGTCCCTTGCTTTCTGTCACTTGTAGATCTGTTGTTGTTGTTGTATCTAAAAGGAAATGACCCGCGCTGTGGTACCAGTGGTCACGCATGCCTGTTCAGTTAAATTCTAGGCTACTTTCAAATTGGCTTTTCTGCGGCCCATAAGCTGATCGAATGTGTCCAGAATTTGAAAAAAATTCTGCGCACAATCTGGGTTTGAGGAAACAAAACAGATGAAGGCAGGTGGTCTGAACATTGCCTCAAAATTTCAGGATTAAAATTGTTCTTCAACACTAACAGGTTTTGTTCTGCAGGTGAGATCAACCCTGCAGTACACTGAAGTCGCCAGCAGGATGCAGAGTTGCAACAAAAATTGTAAACACATGTGAACACTTACAGACCTGATTATTAGGGGTCATGGCACTAATTCATCGTTATTCTGAAACCTGACTGGGATATTTTTATTGTTTGATTGGTCCCCATCTTGGTGATGTGTCGTTCTCACCCCCATTTTACCAAGTGTGTTGTGGTGGTGTTATTTTTGAACGAGGTGCTTAAGTTCACCTCTCTTATCTCTAAGTTGTTTCCACCCCAGTCCAACTTTAACTTGTTTAATTTAACCACATAAATAATGTGAGGAAAGTGAGCAGTCCTTATCTCTGTGGAGCTGCACATCACGCTGAAATGTAAAAGGGAGGGATTTGTTCTTTTCATCAGACGGGGAACTTTATCAGCAGCTCATATCTGCCATACCAATGAGAGTGCTGTGGCTCACACCACGTAGCCTACCTTTCTGAAGAAAAAAACAACCATAAAATCTGTCGGGATGTTTGATTCTGGTCTGATGAGATCTGTGTGCTCTTCCCGTGCCTGTGCTCACCTCCAGGTGTCCAAAAAAATAACACTGCAAAACATCTTACAAAATAATGCAACATGCCAACAGTAACAGAAATAGCTCCTTCACGTTTCCATTTCTCTCCCACTTCCCTGTCTTTGCGTTGCAGCATATCTTGGCATGTTACCTGTAACCGAGGGGTCAGACGGAGACGATCATTCAGAAATCAAGATCAGGAATGTGATGTCAGTCCAGGCAAATCTCCAAACATTTGCAACAGACCACACACACTGATTGTTTTGTTGACCTATTTTTGTAAACTCTTAGTCAACTTTACGACTCTAAAACTGTCTGAAAAACACCAAAAGTAGTGTAAACCGCATTTTTAATGTAAAGCGCGCCTCCATAGTTAAGGATGAAGGATTTCATGCATATCATCTCTGTGCATTTAAGAAGTGTTTATTTTTGCGACAGTATTTTTCTCAGCGCTTTGACTGGACTTGTTTATCATTAGAGACTCTTCTCGGGAAGAGGACTCGTGATGTGCAGCTGGTCGTCTGCTGGTTTGTTTTCATGCCTCCATCCAGCATTATGTTTTTGGGTTTCCAGTCCAATTCTTGGGAAGGCAGTATGTCAAAAATGTCTTGAAAGGATTTCTTCAGATGTGGCATATATCTTCAGTTGGTACGAATGAGCTGGTTAAATTTTGGGGCTCACCTCCTCCTATTTTCATGAACACATCATATCTGGAACCTCAAAGAAATTCACTCCATTTCTAATGCTAATCGTTCTCCAGCTTAAAACTGTGGAGACTTTTGTGCTGTCAGGTTGAATTAAACTGCTCAAAAAGCATGAATGGAACATTTTCCTCAGTAGATTTGTAGGAAACGGTTGTTGCTGAGAAAGTACCTATATTTTTATGAGGACAACCAGAAGAACTTTTTCCGGTTTAATAACTTTGATTAGGTGAGAATATTTATTCTTGTTTATTCAATTCTTCGCAGGTCTGTTGTAGTTTAGATTTCTTTCCGCTGCAGGTAAGAACCTCCCGTTCATACTGAGTGGACACAGTGAGCTTGTGTTATTTTCAAAGAGGGGGGTTGTTTTCCCTTTCTGACTTCAGGTGCCAGGCAACCTGTCTGCCCTTCACATTCCCCGGTATCGGTCATGTGACCAAAATGTGGTCAGAGCCAGCAGAGCACGACCAGAAACACTCACAGAATACCCTTTCTTCTTTCCCCCCGGTCATCTAGGTTTAGGTATTTGATGAGATACAGTTTCATCATAGCCTCGAGAGCTTTTGGTTTACTTGGTCACTGTTTGCTAGTTTTTGTTCATATTTTTTTGAGCTATATGTAAACATGTAAATTTCTTGTCAACAATCTCCCTCTTTCTCCCGTTGCACTCACACTTTACATTTTTCAAATGGAAATAAAGAGTTTCTGTCTCCGTTGGGAGGAAGGGAACGTTTGAGTGGCTCTTAAGTGCACCAGAGGACCAATCAATGATGAGGTTAACTATTGCCAAACATGCCTGAGGGTCTTAGACAAGTCACTGGAACAGCACACAGGAAATGCTGCTCATTGGTTAAAATGCTCTTTCGTCATGATGCCCTGTCACACATCTGTGAGTAGAGTTTGGTTGATCTTTTTGACCTTTATTATATAATCCCTTACAGTTTTAGACAGTTTGACTTCACACGAACCCTTGAATGAAAAATGAACTTGCTTTTTGCCGAATGTGCGAGCTGTGAAAACGTCCTGAAAACCTCCGTTGCAGGAAATCTGTTTGTATCCATTCAAAAACATCCCCTCAAATTTTCATTACAATTTAAAAAGAGCTTCAATCTGTATTTACTGTTATCATGGCCAGATGTCAAGCACTTCCTTGTTCTTTGTTGGATGTGACATTGATATCGGAGTAAGAGACAACAGTTGGAAAGAAATGTGATATAGCACCAAGGGACCTCTCCCATATTTACTGTGAGATGCTCATCAATTTTTCAAGTCTCTGCCTTCATCAGGTGTGTCTTCATGTGTTTTTTAAACTGGACTGAAAGGGATGACTCACATCTGTCATGGAAATTCGGACCGATAGGTCTTTCGAAAGCGTTCGAGCGGCCGCTTGGCCTCACCTCATCATTTGATGAAAATCACAGAGATGTACATGTACGTGATGAACATGTAAAACCGGTTACTGAAAAACACCTTTTCAGAGAAGAATAGGCCGTGCTTTGACAAACCGCTGCTAATTTCACCACTGCATCCTGTCCCGCGGTCAGTCGTAGGAGTGTGGGGTGGTACAGGGCAGCTCCCGTGATTGAATGTGTGTAATTGTATAAATATGAGGCAGCACGTTGGAAAAGAAGTACAAAATCTCCATCCAATGATGAATGAAGCGTTATGGGAAGGGAAACAACAACAAAAATCATGTAACCTCTCTGGAATGACTGCACTCCTCGATGCTCACACTTCTCACCTCTGGCCGTTAACCGATCCTGTGGCTAATTGTTGAGAGCGTTTGTGGCTAAGTTGCCAGTTGGAGGTAACGTAGCCCTCGAGATCGAATATCAAGGCTGCTCTTACGGAGGCAGCAGGATAGAACATCATTTTTGTTCCTGGTTTACTGACTCATGTGGGAGTCGATGTGTTGTTACAAAACTGAAATGGAGCTCGCCCATCAGGTCTTGACCTTTTTTCTTTTTTTTTATAGAAAAAAAGATGAAGATAAGACACGGAGTATCTTAAAAACAATGTTTATTTAAAAAAAAAAAAAAACACTTGTGAAATACACATGTTTCAGTTGTATATAATACACTAACATAACGTCAGCTGCTGATGAATCCAGGGGCTTCTTCGCTGTCTCCATGCTGTAAACCTCTGTAAAGCATTCAAAGTAACCCCCCCCCCCACACACACACACACCTTCTATTCAGAGCTTCATACCACACTGTACTGGAAGCTGTGTTGAATACGGTTGATATTTGTCTTGACTGTTATACAGGTGATTAACAAAACTCTTCCTACTGTATTTACAACTCATAATCCCGTTGATAACCTTTTCAACACTTGACATTTCATCAAATTCTTCCATTTTAAATTTTTTTTTACCAGCAGTCCCTTATTATGAAGGTGGCAATGGTGGTTTTCCAAAAATAATATTAAGCTGTAAACATTAAGAAGCTAGGACTGTATAAAAAGTGAAATTTGACAATGACAAAGCATTTTGACCCTAAAAAAAAGACCGCACAAGAAATGCACATAAATGTCCCTCGTATGCTTTTTGAGTCTCTGAAAAACAAAGACTTAAAATTCAGAGATACTTCATATTAAAGGCAAAACCAAACACATCCTTCACTGAGCAGTTTCCTCGTTTCCTTGAGCTCTTCTTGTTAGAGCACCGTCAACTTGGTGTGGAGAGCGAGTTTGAGATTCAGTAATGTCTTTTCCTCCTGGACCTTCTTTCATACGTAGTCTTTCCGTTCTAACCCCGGACCACCTGCAGACCGTGGCGCAGAATAAGCCATTCGTGAAGGGTTGTATCTGGTCTCACGAGGCGGACAGGAGCAGCACAGCAGTCCGCCACCGAGAATCAGGAGTGCAGCCGCCGCCCAGCCGATATACAGTGCGGCCCCCAGCTCCCTCCGCTGAGCGTCAGTAAGCAAGGGGTTGTAGAAGTCCCTGATTATGGTGTTCGCAGACCAAGAGACAGGAATGAGCTGCATGACGCCGGATACGATGAAGAAGACTCCAGAGATGATCATCACCTTGGACTTCGATGCCTCATCGTCAATGCAGTTGGTGCACTTGGCCCCAGTGATCGCGATCAGCACGGCCAGGATGGCTAAAAGGATGGAGATGACGGTGAGGGCGCGGGCGGCTTGGAGGTCCTGGGAGAGGGCGAGCATGGAGTCGTAGACCTTACACTGCATCTGTCCCGTGCTCTGGACCACGCAGGTCATCCACAGGCCCTCCCAGATGATCTGGGCCGTCACGATGTTGCTGCCGATGAAGGCCGTCACCCTCCACATGGGAAGGGCACATGCCACAATGGCAATAATCCATCCCAAAATGCACAAGCAGATGCCAATCAACTCCAGCCCTATAGACATACTGGAAGGTCGTGTTCCTCTGCCGCCGACTGTACGTCACACCTGAGAGGAGAGGGCAGAAAGAAAATCTGGAAATGGGAAGAGTCAAGCAGAGACTCGACTAATTAAGTTAATTTCAGGCCTTGCATCTGTGAGTGTCTGATGATCTGTTACCTCCGCTTCACCAGTATCCTTTTTATAAGACCGATCAGGTGGAGGGGAGGAGCTCTTGACGAAGATGACATCACCAAAAGGGGAGGAAGGACCTGGATACTCTCAAGACTCTCTGCTATCGGCTTACATGGGCAGCTTCACAATGGGCCTGTCCACAAAGAGGCCTTTTACAGCTGAAAGGACATGCAAGGATGTGTTTCTATAAGCAAAAAAACAATTCTAAGGTGGATTGAGCCTTACTGTAGAACTAGAAAAACTCATTTCATTTTATATATCAATGGTGCACAAAAATAAAACCTTTACATTGTTGTTTAACAAACTCTTTTCTGTATAGCACTGATGAAACATGTTTTAAATGGAATGGAACTTTTGTGTTTTTATCACCGTTATGTAACATATTCACGGTTTATTAGAAAATTCACAATATGTAATCAGTGTGTATAATTGGTGAAAAACTTTTGTTACAGTTTTAAGTGGCTTGTAGATCACTTCCACATAATAAAAGTCTTCTTTCTGCAGGTTTGATGCTGTTGCTTTTTAAAGTGGCTAATAAAGGAAGAATGCCTGACCTCAGTTCCCCAGTAACCTCCTCCTATATCCTGCTAATCACTGACAGACCTGCGTCTCCAAATGTTTAGTGACTCAGGATATGACGACAAAAATCTTGCTTTCTTTTGGATTACAGTTAAATTTTAAAAAGGCCTCGCGAAATGTTTTTGAAAAGTTTTCATGGGGTTAAGGATGAGGGAACTTTACAAAAGCACGAACTCCCTCGGTCAACGTCGAAGCCTAATAATTACTCGGCGTCTGAGTGATGAGGCTGTCACCTGAAAGCAGTGTTATGTTTGATGGGTCTTAATGACTCCATCCGCCTGCAGTGTCCTTGAATTTCTGTGGAGCTGAGACTGTCTCCCGAGGAATGCCCCCAACCCCCAGTGCTGACAGCACCGACCCCCCCCCCCCCAGCCCCTCCAGTCTGCCTGCCCCCCCCTGAATGAAATGAAACGGGTCCATTGTTCAGACAGTTGACTGCAGGTAAGCCGACAACGTAGAGCTTCGTGTTATCGTCGATCCAACAGACAAATGGGAGACAAGTCGGGCGAATAGGTGACCGAGACTCTAAGTCAACAGACTGGGATGGTATGCAGCGTGCATGAAGCCTTTTTTCTTTGCACCTGTTGATATGAGGAACCTTACAGCTCACTGAACCGTCTTTTGAATGTGGTGTTCAACGTAGGTTATAGTTGTTTTTCTATGAAAAGTCCTGTCATTTGTAAAACTGACCAAACTACATGAAAGCTTAGTAAAATCCTACCGTGGAGCCATACTTTAGCTACAGTATGTTAGAGCAAGGTTGGAGTGAGATTCAGGGCAAAAAACAACAAAGAGAAGATCTGAAAATGAATCTGATTGGTTTTTTTATGTGATTTTTCTTACATTTTAAAATATTAATTGTTACAGCATCTGCAGCCTAAAATAATGGAGAAAAAAAAAATGAAATGTAATATCTGAAAAAAACTGTTTTCATCATATGTCAAAATGATCACAGTAACTTAATAAAAAACTGCCTTTAATTAAAACATGAACTTGTAAAATGTCAAAAAATGTAAGGTAAACTGTCATACAAAACATACAGATAAGACAAATCTGCAACTTATGGCTGCACAATTACACACTTCAAAGTTCTCAATCAGAACTGAAGGTTCATTAATAAAAACAAACACACAATCAATACCTTAAAAAAGTACAAATACAGAATCGCCTATTCTCTCAATTTGGATCACATATTGTACAACTATTTTCATGAAGTATAAAATACAACACGTCACTAATGTACACTGTAGTTGTTAGCCTCCATGCTTCCAAAAAAAAAGTTTAAAAAAAAAAGGAAAACAAATCTGATGTTGGCTTTGGACAAATGGTCAGACGTAGTTTCTCCTATCGTAGCCGCTTGGTGCGACTGACCTGGTTTGGGAGTACATCATCTTTGATGGAGGACCATACCGTTGCTCGGGTTTCTGGGGGCAACTGGAGCAGAGAATGCCCCCTCCAATCAGGAGAAAAGCAGCTGCAGCCCAGCCCAGGTACAGAGCTGCACCGATCTCCCTCTTCTGGGCCTCAGGTATGACTGGATTGTAGAACTCCATAATGATGGTATGGGCAGACCACGACACCGGTATCATCTGGGTCAGAGAAGCCAAGATAAAGGCCGCCCCGGCGGCTATCATCACCCGAGCCTTAGCTGCCTCCTCATCCACGCAGTTGGTGCATTTTGCCCCCATAATGGCCACCAGGAGTCCCACGATTCCCAAAACAATGGAGATGACGCTGAGGGCACGGGCGGCCTGAAGGTCGGCACTCAGAGCCAGCATGGAGTCGTGGATTTTACACTGCATCTGACCCGTGCTCTGGACCACGCAGTCCATCCAGATGCCCTCCCAGGTCATCTGGGCCGTGACGATGTTCATCCCAATGAAAGCGGACACTCTCCACATGGGCAAGGCACAAGATACGATGGCTGAGATCCATCCCAGGACAGCCAGAGCCACACCAAGTATCTCCAATCCGATCGAAGGCATGTCCGAATCTACGCGCGAGATACAGGTGGCCTTCCTCTCTCAGTGGTCGGATGTGGATTTAGTGAGCGTCCTCTGAAGAGCCGATTACTCATATGGAGCAGAATTCTTTACCGTAGAAGGTGGAGTCACTTGGTTATTGGCCAGAGAAGAGTTCAAATTTTCTTCTGTTCCACCTCATTTGAACAACCCCCCAAAAAAACCAGCCTCGGCTGCAGCTTAATCATTCAACTCTCAAGGCCCCGGTAGCTCTCCCACCTGTTGGGGTGGGGGGGTGGGGGGGGGTAAACAGAGGGTCTGCATCTCTCATGTCTGGAGTAGTTAAAGGTTAACAGACGTGTTAAAGACCAGCGGATGAATGATTGAAAGCGGAAGGCGTAATATCAACTGCTGCGGGTCTGTTGTGTGACAGATGAATCCGATGCTTTGAATTCAGATTTGAAGTCTTGACAACAAAATGTCATAATTTTATTGTTAATTATTTAGACAACAAGTTGCATATGAGTAATGAATGATGTTTTTCTTTGTGGCGGTGTGGTGAAAGGGGTCTGGGTTGGGATACTTCTTTAGAAACCGGTGGGAGTGCTCTGATAAAGTGAAGGATGTATTTTTATCTGTCAAGTAAGAGCAGCTGTATCCTTCCAACGAATTTGACAAAACCATCATCGTAAGTGCCCTGAAATATGCACGATCCCATTTAAAAATCTTTTCCCAGTCAGTTCAGTTGACTAATCTGCCTCACTGGTTATTCTGGGAAGATAAAAACTGAAACCACATGCGGCAACAGCAATGCAAACAACTCTAAACTCCTGTAAGCACACGAGGTGAAAGTCTGTCGCTCATTTAAACTCATGGAAATGTGTGTTTCTCTCAGGACGGAGACATGTTCTGACAATTCCAAGCAAAATCCATGAAAAGAAAAAGAAAAAGAAAGAAATGACCAGTGTGTTCGAAGCTGAAACATTTGCCTGTGTGCATGTGCAGATGGATGAGAGGTCGTCTTATCAGCGTCGCTGCATCAGGGGTTTCAGCTTCAGTTTAACTAGTGCAAGTGCTATGAAAAACAAAAAAACTCCCCCTGATGCACACGTTGAACACCCGGAGTTTCACCAGGATTCCTCAACCTCTCTCGAGCTTGCTAAAACCACAAAGAAAAAAAAGAGACTGAAAAGACAGACAAGTTTTCTTATCAACCTTGTGCAAGGACTGTATTCAAAAGCACGACTCGGCCTCTTAACAATAAAGGAATTTGACGCTTGTGCAAATACCCTTTTGTTATTTCAGAAATTTTTGAATGTACGCTGAATAAATGCTATAACATACTTGGACAATCCTTGTGCAGTAAATGATATTTTTTTCAGCATCAATATAATGTTTTCTCTCATGGTTGCAGGTCCTTTGAAATGAGAATGAACTGTTGCACTTTCCCATTAACACACGAGCACACAGCAGTTCTCCCAGTAACGCGATCTGTAAACAGGGTCTGTGATCACTCAAAGGGAGTTTCCACTTTATTTAGAAGCCTGCTCTTTATTGACCTCGCTGCTCTCGCCAAAGTTAAGAGAGCAAGAATTTTCCCACCTGTAAGTGAAACGTGGACACAAATCACCAACGGGGAAAAAAAAAATGGAAAAGGATGGAAAAAAAAATTCCATCACATTGGCTTGAAAAACATTTTGTACACAATAACATGTATTCAAGTCTTGATGGGTAGCACCGGCTTTCTGAAGCTGACGTCACCTTTGACATTTTTGGTTTCAGTCACATGACTTTGTTGACCCTAAACGCAGATTGTCGACCTGCTGCTGCTGCGTAGATTTGATCAACTTTCTCCAACAAAAAACTCCATATTGCATCGTAGCTTTTTGGTTTTCCTGTTCAAGTAACTGTTTATTTAGACGCACTTTTCCTCCAGTGAATCTCACCAGAGGAGGAAGGGAAACAGTTGCAGACCAGCTGATCAATAGGGTCTTTGTGGCTCAGTTCGGACTCAGTTACAAAGCAGGTTACATCCCCTTGCACATGGAGACCTTTATCTCAGACTCAGTTTCACTTTGCAAATGGAGGCTACAATGGAAGGGAAGCACAAGGTGCTCCTCGGAAAACAAGCCCCCCCATTGTTTCTTTGCTTCATTTACATTGAAATAAAATACCTAATTTTGGCATGCACCGGCACGGCTCTCATTGGTCAGATGTTGTTGAACTCTACAGCTGGCACGCATCCTCTGAATACCAAAGAACTGTGTGGCGTGAAACGTGCAGAGTTACAAACTGTGAAGAATGCTTGATAATGAACCAATTCTTGAAAAATGTTTGTTCTTTTATTTATAATCTTGTTGGTTTTATTTAGAAATGACCTGCATCGACATTGTTTGAATTTCTGAAATTTAGAAAACATTTAAAAAAGAAAAAACAGAAACCAAAACGTACAAGTAAAATGTTTTTTTTTCTGTCGTGACAAAATTGTAATTATAAAATCATTACAGGACACATGCATCAGTCATTCACTGTTAATGTTCTGTGTGCATTCACACGTTCATCTACTGACCACATCTCTAATAACGCAGGTCATCGTGTCTTCATTTGTGGCCACGTGTTCATACATAGTCTCTCCTGGTGTATCCGTTGACTGACATGGTTTTGACAGCTGAGTAGTCCACTCGGGGGGGCGCGGAGCCACCACCTCTTGGTGCTGCAGCTGATTTAGGTGGGCAGGAGCAACAGAGCAAAGCTCCCCCTAGAATGAGCAGGCAGGAGGAAGCCCAACCAAAATACAGAGCATTACCAAACTCCCTCTTCGCCGTCTCCTCCAGCAGTGGGTCGTAGAAGCCCAGGACGATGGCGTGAGCCGTCCAGCTCACGGCCACCAGCAGCAGCAGTCCGGCCACGACGAAGGTTACCCCGGCAGCCACGACGAGGCGTGGTTTACTGCTCACATCCCGGCTGCAGTTGGTGCACTTGGCACCGGCCACCGACAGACCGATGCCCACGATGCACAGCACCATGGAGACGATGACCAAGGCACGAGCCGCCTGCAGGTCCGCCGGCAGCCCGAGCAAGGAGTCGTGCACCTTGCAGTGCATCTGGCCCGTGCTCTGCACCGAACAGTTCATCCACAAGCCTTCCCAGATCACCTGGGAGATGACAATGTTCTGACCGATGTAGGCAGCCACCCTCCACATGGGCAGGCCGCACGCCACCATCACCCCCAGCCAGCCGGCCACGGCCAGGATGATCCCGAGGATCTCCAAGCCTGCAGAGTACATAGTCGGAGCCGGGGACGAACAGGGAGCCGAACAAAACTGTGGTCCAGGGTTGTGAGGGATAGAGGGCCCTCTGTGTCCGCAGGCTCAACCCTCCTGAGATGAAGGTGATATCGGATCTCTGTGGCTCAAAGTCCTGCGTAAGACTTTCAGAGAGGGAGAAAGAGAGAGGGAGAAACAGATTCTACCTTCTTTATACAGCTTAGACGACTGAAGGTGGAGTCAACTTAAGGTGGCATCATGTTTACTTTGAAACCACACTTGAATGTGAGGATACGCAGGCGTCATGTGTACAGCTGCATCCGACTGGAGTGGTGTCACATGGCAAACACATGGAAATTAATATTCTTGTTGAAAACATTTTGTTCCTGAACCTGTAGAGTCCTCGATAAAAGGAAAGAGTTAAGTATTTATGAATTCTGGAGGACAGTCTTCTCTCAAATGAGATGAAATGTTTACAAGAATCATTTCTGCATTAAAGATCTGATGGCACCGAGATGTACCAGCACTTCTTTTAGATCTTTTTGGGGATTTGATAAATAGTATCTATGTATCCATGACAACCTTGAGGAAAAATGTTGACTCATCCACTGAATATCCACCCGAGAAAAAAAAAACGAGCAACAATGACAGGCCTTGTGTTTTGTTGGTCGGCTGCATAATCCCGTCTGGGAGGAAAAAAAAGAAAAAAAAAACCTGCAAAAAAACCCGATAACAGGCCTCAATATTAGTCTTATCTGTTTCTGCAAAAACAATTTAAATTAACAGGATGTTGATTTTTTTTAATTTTTTTTTAAAGCATTGAGAATATCAGCCTAATAGTTGATGGCACGAGCAGATAACAGTCCATCGGACACACCATCGTGAACCTGACATACCTGGGACTTCACGGTCGGTCACATGTAACTAATCCCCTCAATAAATACCCCCTTTTGTAAGTGGTGACGTTTTTGGGAACATTAAAGGACACAGAGCACATTTTTTCTGAGCGAGTTAGTTTGACAAAAAACTGAAATTAGCCTGATCTCACATTTCACGTTTCATTACTATTATATCAAAAGTGAACAGAAAATCTGACCCCATCCAAAGAACTAAAGACAAAGCAAGATGGAAAAGGGAGAGAAAATGACTCAATCTCAGCTGTTGTGTCTTCATCTGAGTGGACATCTACCTTTTGTCCTGGTGAATACTAAATGGATCAAAGGTGACCTCAACAGGTGGGAATATCTTCTAAAGCACCTAAAATATCTTCTTAACTGATTGACGACAGGGTGCTTGAGGTTGGCTAACAAGTGAGCTCTGTGTTATTTAAGGCTTTCCTTTAATTAACAGAGGTCACCTGGGGTCAGTGGTCAGGATGAGCATCTCTGCTATCTTGTGGTTGAAACCTCCACACACTCAGGCATGGACGCACATACCATTTCATCACACAAACACAGACACACACCTGAGAGGAACCGCTTCTGAACTATTTTAGTGGCAAATGACACGATTGCAGTTTTGTACGTCAGTGAGATGAATCGGCGTTTTATTCCATCCGCTTGAATATTTTTGACTGGATTCTGAAAATGTGGCTTTTTAAACTTTTGGCTTGAATGACAGTTCACACTAATCCAACTTTAAAGAATTTTTTTCTGCAGCCCATCACACGTCAGAAATGGCCGATTGGGCAACATCCTCTTGTCTGAAAAAGAATATAAATCCCATTTTCACGTGAAAGTTTCCTTTATTAAAAACAAAGAGCGAAAAAAATGCTAAATCCAGAAGGTACTTTTGAGAAATAGTATTACATGTATTCATTCAGACTTGAATTACTCTTATGCATTATACTGTTAACATGTGTTTTTACAGGCAGAGGGAGCCAGTATAGCATTTTGTCCCTGTGTTGATTACGTTAGCCCGGATTTGCAGGAAACGCCCCGAATGATGGATTGTGCTTGCATCTGCTTTGTTTGTGTGGATTAGCTGTTATCAGAAATGAACAATGACACAAATAGAAAAATGTTTTATTGCTCACAAACACAGAAATCTGGTTGGCTGATTTTAACACAATATCTATAACAGCCTTTCTAGATTCTAGTTCCTCTGTAACAGTGTGCAGAACAACGCTGCCTTGTTGGTGAAGGTCAAACAATATCACAACAACTCTGGCAGAAAGTGATTCATATTTTGAACCTGTATGATATCTTTGCTTTGCCTGCAGCGTTCAGGCTCCTGATTGCTGCCTTTATTCAGCTGGTATTGTTTAAAGTTGCCTTTTTTCGTGGTGCACCAGTTGTGGGAAAAGTACGTTGAACTGTCACGTGAGCTTTCTCCAACGCAATTTTGTCAAAACGTATTTCATGGAAAACAGAATTAAAAAAATTAGAATGAAATTTAAATCCCATAAGGGTTTTACATTCATGCAAAAATGTATTTGAATGAGACAAATAAGCAGTTTTAGTCCACTGAATTCCCCACTTTGTGAAGTTACCCGGTCTATTATCCTCCTGTACACACACGAGTTAGTCATTTGTTTTACATACAACTAAGTTTTACGGTCGATCTTTTGAACACCAGGCCGCTCTGAGATGTTTTTAACAACACGATCATTATTTAAGGAGTTCACCACATTTACAGCAGGTGCACCAACTTGACGAGACCATTTTCCTCAAAAAACAATCATGTTGCGACTTGCAGAAACACTTTGCTAAACATTCACCTGTCGTGGGAGTGGAAGCCGGTCTGACCAGTTTCCAAGAGGCACAAAATCACTGTTGCATGTTGTTACAAAACAAGTGTAAAAATGGCCAAAGCCCAACTACAGTAGTTCAGCGTGTGAAGCCTGGACAAGCATGACAAAAACAACATGTATTAGGTCGTAAAATAATGAATAAAAAACAGGGAAGCAGAGGTGGTTCCTGTGTTCAATGGTGCACACAAACTGAACTGACAGTTCCTCAGGATGAAGATTCAAAGCCTCACTCATTCCCTAATTCAAAGCTGAACGGACCTTTACAATGACTTGCATGACAGCTTCGTGTGTAGCTTGTGTTGGCCCCGTTTACATTTACAAACACACTCAGAAAAAAGCTCTGAGGGTTTCAGGATCTGAGCCGTTGTGTCCTGAGAATACCAAAGATAAAGTATGTCCCCGTAGTTTTAGATGTACTGAGTTTTAAACTTCGGATGTCGTCGTTTGTGGCTCTAAAAGAGAAAGATTTCATCGCTTTTTGCAGACTTTTGAAAACTACAGGTTCCTGTTTGTGTCATGTGATAAGATGTCATGCCGGACTCATGACTCACCGAAGATCACATAAAGATATTTATCGCCGCTTGAAGTACCCACTGAAACTGTGACTGTACCTGAACAATGGCCCCGGGGCTGTCTGTGATGACATCACAGATGCACATTCATACTTCCCACTCTGATACATGAAACTTCTCTTATTTGTTTTAGTTCATGGAAAAAAAAAAAAAAATGTAGCATAAGACCATTTTCGTTGCATCACAAAATATTTACATAGACAGCTGGAAGCATATCTCCTGATACTCTGCTCAACACAGGATGTTAAACCTTTTCATGTAAATTAATGGAAGAATAAAGAAATAAGCAGAGAACAGAAATTAAAAAACACGCTGCACAATTTCTGTCTTTATTAGTGTAAATGATCATATACTAGTTGGTAAAGATCTGTCATTTGAACCGAGAATCAATATTAAGACGCCTGAGCCCCGTCTGCACCGAAGGCCGTTTTAACTTTTCATTAATGTGCACAATCACGCAGCCATTCGAAGTGAAGGGTTGGACACCCGAGGGAGAGACCAAGCCAGCCGTTACTGTGAAGTCTGGGCTTGCCACGGACCGCCTGCTAACACTTGTCACTTTACCTCCCTCCGGCATTTTCTCACGGCTGCTGGAGTCAAGTCTCCTACCTGCTGCCTGTATTAGCTCTTTGCAAAGTTGCTTCAGTGAAGAAATTTGAGCTCCTCATTAACGTTTTTTGTCCAAGTTAATTGACATGTACGCAGAATCAGCAATCACAAAGTTCTAGCAGGACATACTTTACTTTCAGTTTCAGGCAAGCAGCTATTTTTGGACTTCATTTTGCTCTCAGTCGGATTATTAAGATGTCTTAATAGACTACCCTGTTTACTATATTCGATGTTCTCTGAAACATGAGGCAGGTTGTTGCAGCTTTCTCTGAGCGTTTATAAGAACCTGCACATCAGGACCGATCTCAGTTTGAAACCATCTCTCCTCAGAGTCTTAATTGTGGAAATTCCTTTCTGCCTCCCTGTGTGTGGAACCCAATCTCCATAGCCAGGCTCAAGTACTTTTAATGAACCCACCCTGGATAAAATAGAGGTATTATAGTCCTAACGGCAGTTCTGGCTCCCGAACACTGCCTCCATTCATTTGTGAAACAATCTGATTCTCTCTCTACCTCCCGTTGCCCCCTCTCACTATCCCCCTGCTTTTTTCAACAGTCTATCACCTGTAATCACTTGGCGTGCAGTTTGCCATTTCCCCAACATCTCCCTCCCGATGTCTTCTCACCACTGCGGGAAACTATCGATGATTCAAGTGGGAGCCGGACTGCAGGGTGCACATTCTGTTCACAGACGACCTGAAGGAGAACGCTGCCACCCTTCATGCTTTAAGGACTGACATCCCTGCAAGGTCAGCCCTTATCTCTTTTATTTATTATCATTTATTTTTGAGGTCCCTGGTTTTTGTGTTTTTAGTAATAATGAAAATACTCGTATGCGTGTCCGTGCCGTTGCTATTCTGTTACATGACGGTGCCAGAAGGCCGGTTTAAATGAATGTAGTCACTGAAGGATGCGTGCATATGTTACATTTGCAGGTGCAAACAGGGTTAGGATTGATTAATACCAGAATAGTCTGCAGTCCATATGTTCGTAGTGTATCACAGGGATTTATGTATCAAGAAAAAAGTGACCGAAATTTTCACTATATCTGCATTTCTGTTTGTGACCTCAATAGTTAATGTGGTTTTATAAAATCAGCTGTGGTTAGAAGCCAATGTGGGTACAAGTATTCTGGTCATTTGCACATTTAAAAGTGAATATTATTGCTACTTTTTTTATTTAAAAACTTAGATATCAATTGAGCACACTTTGTCTATTAGAAATTCCTGCTGCTGTGAAGAGATGTGGGAGGTTAATAGAGATCAAAAGGGAAGAGATTTGGATTTTAACGAGTGTTGTGCTGACATCAGAGGATGGAGAGCACACAGTCTGTGCCTTATGAACAAGTAGTCATTGTATTATGAAAAGTACAATCTGTAGATCTATGGAACATTTTGAGAACTACTCGGTTGAACATACAGGGAGTACATAACCATCTTTAAACAAAGCTGTTCCTCCTAGTTCCTGAAACGCTAACATTTTGAACATGCATTGGTTTTAATCCGTTTCAGCACACATTAAAAAAAAATAGGACCAAAAAAAAGCGACCTAACAACCAATACCGTCATTTTAAGGGTGTGGCTGATGGTAGTTTTTAGTCTGCTCAATACCTGTGAGTCACTGTGTGGCTCCTACACCTGCATCAGAAACTGACATGATGACACATGTCCGAAGCTGGGAGTGGGGACGGAGGAGGGGACGGAGCAGCAACCACGTCACAGCTGTGTGACCGTGTGTGCATGTGTTAAGCCCCTCCTGAGTTAAGTGTATAAAAGACCTGCTCCAACCTTCTTCAAACATTTACTCTTGAGGGATCTCTCAAGCAACACATTCAAAGACGCAAACCTTTTGACTTTTACTTTTCTTGGACGACTACAAGAAGTTTTTCTGAGGAGACATGGTGTCAGCCGGATTTCAGATGTTGGGCATCGCCCTGTCCATTATTGGCTGGATCGGGGCCATCGTGGCCTGCGCCCTACCGCAGTGGAAAGTGACGGCCTTCATCGGCCAGAGCATCGTCACGGCGCAAACTACGTGGGAGGGCATCTGGATGACCTGCGTGGTCCAGAGCACGGGCCAGATGCAGTGCAAGGTGTACGACTCCATGCTGGCTCTTTCCCGTGACCTCCAGGCCGCCCGCGCCCTCATCATCATCTCCATCCTGATCGGCATCCTCGGCGTCCTCCTGTCCATCGCGGGGGGCAAGTGCACCAACTGTGTGGAGGACGAGAGCTCCAAAGCCAAAATCGGCGTGGCGTCTGGCGTCATCTTCATCGTTGCCGGCGTCATGTGCCTCATCCCCGTGAGCTGGACAGCAAACACCATCATAACTAACTTCTACAACCCCATGCTCGGGGGCCCTCAGAAGAGGGAGCTGGGAGCGGCGCTCTTCATTGGCTGGGGGGCCTCAGCCCTCCTCATCCTGGGCGGTGCCCTCCTCTGTGCCAACTGTCCTCCGAAGGATAACTACTCCGCCAAGTACTCCGCCACCCGTGCATCTGCACCCAAGGACTACGTCTGAGGAGAGCGAAGCCACATGAGAAAACCAAAAGACTGAAAAAAAAAAGACTTGATGCAAAAGCATGTGGTCCCTGAAAATGATTCACGTTGTTTTATTAAGTGTGATTTGAATTTTACACAGATTTTTTTTATTTTTTTTATTGAGCTCACAGTTTAGTTTTATTCTTTTATTTTGAGTTGCAGCACTTCAGGATTTGTTTCATCAGTGCCAAGAAAAAGAGAAGTGCAACACGCCCAAAAAAAACCCTGTTCTTGTGGACTCAGTCAAAAACTGCTTGATCGATGGGAATGGAGGAAATAGCATGTTTATTGGAACAGCATTTATTTATGCTGTTATTTTATTATGTATTCATTTTCCTTTGACTAAATCCAGTTGTACCATTTCACATATCATTTCATTTTCAAGTGTGTTTTATACGTGACTGTTTGAAACTGTAAATAAAGTGTTTTTTAATCAACATTCAATTACCATGTTTCTTTTTCTTTTCTGTTTAGATTTTATAACAAAAGAGATTCATCTTAAACTAAATTGAGCCTTCAGAAAGAGGAAATGAGGTGGGACTCTGATATACAATAGGTAACCTTTAGGTTGGGAAAACTAATCTTCTTCTCATCATTGGCGGTACGCAGAACATCTGCTCCACCTCTTGGCAATTGTAGTTTTGTCAATGGAAGCCATATTTGCTGCATGAAACTAAAACTACAAAATTACATGTTACGTAACAGTAATGCAACATTTCACACATCGTGAACTAATTAAATGGCAACTATACTGTGAAATTCACCTCATCCATTTGCCACCCTTGAAATCTCTCTCTCTCTCGATCTCTTTTTATTTTTATTTTTTAAGATGTTTCTTAGTTTAAGCAGAAATTAATTTTTCAAAAGGATTAAAAGTGGCTTTATACATTCAAGCAACTACTTTATTATACGAAATCATTATTACAAAAAGTGAAATAATACACTTTGTGCAACATTTATTACACATTATTAGCAAATCAGTTTGGCTTTTTTCCATAATACTCCTGGATTATAAAATGCACGTAATTTTTTTTTAAACATCAAAGTAGATGTTTCCATTGTGCTGAAAAAAAAAAAAAAAGACAGGAAGTCGCATGTCAGTATAACAATTAGTTCCTATTTGTTTCAGAATTGGTACTTCTGCTCTGTGCTACGACTGTGTGAGAAGTGGTTTCTGCCTGAGTAGTTTCCAGTCCAACACCGCCCCTTGCTGTAAAGAAAATAACACATCCAGTGGTTCCTCTCACTCATGCACATACACAAGTATTTTGATCAACTTGAATTGTCTCCTATGTGTGTATTTAAATTTGTAAACAAACACCAACATTTTATTTTTAGATCAGCTGCGTTTTTCGCTTTCGTTCTTGTTCAGCGCTTAAACTTGTTTAACTCGTTGTGAATGCAGACGAATTCTCATTTGACAATTTTCTTTATGTCGTGTGATTGTTGCAAATTTCTTTGACATTTTAGTGAAATGTCAAAATTTGATGGAAGGAGTTTATTTTCTGTGACCTTAAGGCTCTGGATTTCTGGCCAGTCGGCTCCTCTGAAGGTCACCGAGTCTCTGTTTGTGTGTAAACTCCTTCCAGCCAATGGAAGCTGAGGACCGCGGTATCACATACCCTCATGTCTGTGTCCCTTCTTCCCACACCAGAACCTATAAATACAGGTTCACGGCATTTCACTTGTTTTTCATTCAAATTTGAAGTGCGAGGCGGCGAGATGGTTTCTCAGGGGATTCAGCTCATCGGTATATCGATGGCCGTGATCGGCTGGTTCATGGTCATCGTGGTGTGTGCCCTGCCCATGTGGAAGGTCACTGCCTTCATCGGAGCCAACATCATCACGGCTCAGACCATCTGGCAGGGCATGTGGATGAACTGCGTGGTGCAGAGCACGGGCCAGATGCAGTGCAAGGTGTACGACTCCATGCTGGCTCTGCCGCAGGACCTGCAGGCCGCTCGCGCCATGATCATCATCTCCATCTTAACTGGAGTCTTCGGGGTGGTCGTGTCCATCGCTGGCGGGAAATGCACCAACTGCATCGAGGAGGAGCGATCCAAGGCGAAGGCTTGCATCCTGGCCGGGGTTTTGTTCATCGTCTCCGGGCTGCTCTGTCTCATTCCGGTCTCCTGGTCCGCCAACTCCATCATCACCAACTTCTACAACCCGTTGTTGATCAACGCCCAGAGGTACGAGTTGGGAGCGGCGCTGTATATCGGGTGGGCCGCTGCCGCGATGCTGCTGATGGGAGGGGGACTGCTGTGCTGGAACTGCCCGCCCAAAAATGAACATCCCCATTACGTACCCAAATTCACACCAGTGAAGTCGGTCTCCACGTCAAGGGAATACGTGTAAGAGGGGTTTCTTGACTCTCAAGGTCACATGACAGCCTGCTTTGAAACTCCACCTGTGTTCGCCGGCAATGTAAATAAGTCTTAGAAATCAGAGCTCGCCGAAGGCTGAATGATGAGGTGTGTTTGTGGTTTGTATGTTTGTCGAAGTGGTCCTTTCCGACAGCAGACGCAGCGTCTCGTCAGACCAGTGAAACTATTTGCATAAAAACTGGCTGCAGTCCAGTTAGGTGCTCGAGCCGGGTCCTGCCAATGCCCGACTCAGTCACATCAAGATGAAGTGAAGCTGTCATTAATGGTGAAAAACCGTCTGTCCACCCAAAGAGGAACGTACGCTTCCTTAGAAATTTCCTCTGATTGTTGTAAAGATTTAACAAAACGATGATAACTATCAATCCAATAAAGGCAGACATAAATACAGCTTCCTTCATGATTACGTCTGCCTTCATAACAAAAACAGGATGTGTTCAGCTGCCTCTCTTGTAAACAGTGTGTTTTTAATCATGAGTGCATTTCAACGTTTCGTCCTGTCATTTTAACGACCTGCTACGTTTTGTATTTGCTCGTAACGTCCTATTACTGTGAATAAACTATATTCTTACTGGATGATTACTGTCGACTTCTGTGAAAATCAAAGCGTATAATTCTGTTACGAAGATTAGAGGTAATAGACTGAACATCACGTGGTAGGTGAGGAAATGATGACTCAGCAGAGCACAATTCACTACGCAAGGAGCAGATTAAAAGTTTGTTTACACACAACATAATGTTGATGTCGTGGGTTCTTTTCACGCCAGAAAGTCAATGTAATTTGCATTTTACTTCATTCCATCAAGGTGATTGCTATCAATACTGAAACCAATAATCTCTTGGCGTTGGACCGATCGGCTGTTTTAACCGGGTCAGGTTTTGTGTCCTGATCTTGGTGCAGACGAGCTGTTCATGCCTTTCATCACCTGCCAGACTGAACAGAGTATGAAGGCACAGTTAACCTCGAGAGGAGCAACATTTCAAGCGTCCTTTGTTCTAACTTATCACCAAAAAATGCAGGAGAAATCAAGAGAACTGTCGTCTTAAAAGGCTCCGGGCTATTTTCTATATGGACAATAAATACTTTCCCCAAAAAAACATTTACACAAATATGGAATAATAAGATGAGCTTCATTGTGAAAAGTGATGATCTAGAGTTTGTTTGTGAAAACAGCAATTATACGACATTACATCATTTTCCGTCTTTCCCAGTCTGAGCTGGTTTCAGGACCTCTAACGCTGATAAGTGGTTGTAACTCCATCCGATAACCCCATCTGCATGTGAAAGCGTTTTTTTCAGGAACAAAAGCAAAGCATTGTTTAGATAAAAGCGCCACTCCTCGAGCTCCAAGAACAAGAATCTTGTTTGTCCAGAGGAACTCACCCGACGACAGGACGGCGCTCCTCCTCCTTCTCCTGCTCTGACAAACAACCAGTGAGGGAGTCGCGTCACTCCGAAGTTGAACCAGACCTGGAAGCTGAAAAACGTCTCTCTCTCCTGCCGCAGACGAAAGCCCCTTCACCATGGGGAGGATTGGCAAGGAAGTGGCAGGTCAGGTCATAAGCTTCATCGGCCTTATTGGGGTGTCAGTGACGTGCGGCATCCCCATGTGGAGAGTGACCTCCTACATCGGAGCCAACATCGTGACCGGCCAGATCATATGGGACGGCCTGTGGATGAACTGCGTGATGCAGAGTACCGGGCAGATGCAGTGCAGGCTGAACGAGTCTGTGTTGAGGCTGTCCAGGGATCTGCAGGCGGCCCGAGCGCTGGTCATCATCTCCCTCGTCTTCGGCTTCATTGGCTTTTTGGTCACGTTTATCGGAGCCAAGTGCACCAGCTGTCTGAGCAAAGATTCGTCAAAGGCCAAGGTGGTGATCGTAGGCGGCAGTCTCATCATTTTTTCCGCCATCCTGGTCCTGATCCCCGTCTGCTGGTCCGCTGCCATCACCATCACGGACTTCCAGAACCCCTTGACCATCGAGACCCAGAGGAGGGAGCTCGGAGCTTCTATCTACATCGGCTGGGCCGCTGCCGCGCTTCTTCTGATCGGTGGGATCACCTTGACCACTTCCTGTCCTCCCGAAAAACCAATGTACGGATACCCAGGCTACCCACCGGCACCGATGTACCCTTACTCGCCGGCAAACCCGGCACCTTACGGCCCCGTGTACGCTCCTCTATCCAGCCGAGCGTACTCCGGCACGGGAACATACGTACCCAGCAAACCATACGCTGCACCTCCCACATACCCTGTTGGACAGTACCTCTGAAACTGAAGGGACACAAGTTCTGACTTCATGAACTTCAATTGTCAACAGAAAGTAAAATTGCACAAAAATGCACATTGTATTTCTAGAGGATGGTACGTAGTCCAATACACTGCTGTGAGGAAAACAAAGTTTCACTGTGACCTTTGCATCTTTGATTAAAAAAAAGCCTTTGTTTTAGATTACTTTTACTCTCTAAAAGAGAAATCGTTCTAGTTTTTAAGCCTTGACATAAAAGGAATATTGTGTCATCACAGCTGAGAGATGCATTGTTTTCTTTTCGTGAGGAAGTCACTGTCAATATATTTATTTCCTTGTTCTATGGAGCAGATTTTGTATATAGTGTTCCATTTTAATGTGTTGCTTTTCTTTACATGATAGTCTGTTTTTGAGATTATTCAAAAGAACTTCAATAAAGAGCTTGTCATATATTCACTTGTTTGTGTGTGGAGTCCTTGTGTACATCAATATTACAAAAGATATAAACTTTTTACAAAGTCAGAACCTTCTGCATGTCTGCAGACGTTGAGTGCTGGTTGAAATAATACAAAATAAAAAGCTAATGTAAATTTACGCCAATAAATGTTACAATTTATGTTATTATTCAAATAAAAAAATATAAAAAATATTGTTTTACCATATTTTAATTACGCTGTCATCGCACTTAAACTGTGACATTGATCAGCACGAGTACAGAGCCTTTTCTCTCATTGGAAAAAAAAATCTAATCACGTCCTTCATCAGGTGATGATCAAACGAAAGTGATGAGTAAAACCAGGAAAATGGACCCTAAACATAGTCTGCTTCTGACATCAGGTGAAACTCCAACCCACGTCGGTGTTTTAAAAAAAAAAATCTGAAACCCGTGACTGGACCGGATGCAGAGCCTTGTTTGAATGAGGAATGCGTTGCCTCTCTGCAGACCTCATTTCCACAGTCGTTTAAGAATGATCCGCATCTCATCGAAACTACACCTCATCCACATACTGATAACCCAAAGAATCTGGTCGGGCAGGTAAATTACCCCGTGCACAGGTTTCAGGTCAGAAGGAAGGACGTGCTGACTCCACCTTCGAGAAAGACATCCTTATAACTGAAGACAAAGTGCCGCAGTCTTCATTCAACTTTACAACCAAAGCCAACCGGCCTCTGAGACCTTCGACTCCTCTGCTTCATTCACCTCCAAGTGACTCAAACCTCATCATGGTGTCGATGGGACGGCAGATGCTGGGCTTTGCCCTCTGCGTCATTGGCTTCCTGGGGACCATCATCGTGTGTGCCCTGCCTATGTGGAGGGTCACGGCCTTCATCGGCGCCAACATTGTGACGGCGCAGGTCATCTGGGAAGGCCTGTGGATGAACTGTGTGACGCAGAGCACGGGCCAGATGCAGTGCAAGATCTACGACTCCCTGCTGGCTCTTCCTCAGGACCTTCAGGCCGCCAGAGCTCTCGTGGTCATCGCCATCATCGTTTCCGCTGTCGGAATCCTCCTCGGCATCGCCGGCGGAAAGTGCACCAACTTTGTGGAGGAACCGCGTGCTAAAGCCAGAGTGGCCATCGCCGCCGGGGTCATCTTCATCTGTGCCGGTGTTCTGATTCTCATCCCCGTGTGCTGGTCTGCCAACAACATCATCAGGGATTTCTACAACCCCCTCCTGACCAGCGCCCAGCGGAGAGAGCTGGGGGCCGCGCTCTACATCGGATGGGGCACAGCTGGGGTTCTCATCCTGGGTGGCGCCCTCCTCTGCAGCTCCTGCCCACCCAAAAAAAGTCCAGAGTACCCGGTGAAGTACTCCGGTGCCAGGTCTGCAGCCACCAGCCGGGCCTACGTCTGAGAGCTCCGCACTACCAAGAAAGACTGTAAATTATTCTACTAATCTCGAGTGACCCTCTTCATTGTGCTAGTTTCTGATTGCACCACAAGTTGTATCGCTCTTCGTTAAAGTGACACGGTGGGATGTGATTTTCTGAGAAATTCAGATTCCTCTAGTCGAGGTGAGAGAGACTGTTTTCTTGAGGAACAAGAAACGCAGAACGAAGATGAGGTGGGAACTACAGAACAGGCAAGAAACTCTTCCAGTGAGGAAAGTTACTGGACTGAATGAGAGATGTTTTATATTAAGCTTGTATCAAACCTAATAATCCTCTGAGTGTCTGGTGGCAAATCTAAGATGTGCTAGCAGGATGTAAAAAAAAAAGAAAGAAAGAAGCTATAATGGAAGGAAATGTGTAAAGTACCACTGGAAAATTGTGAATTTATTGTATTAAATGTTTTACAAATATATTTGTTCAATGTCAAAAGACTGTATTTGTATACTGAAATCACTGATTTGTAATAAAACATCTACTTAATGACATTCTTTTGTCAAAGTCTCTTTTCAACAGGTGTCTTAGTTTAAAGTTCACAGTTAAAAGAAACTTAAAAAGAAAGAAACAGTTGAATAAAAATAGATCTGCAAGACAATAAGACACTGATCATTATTAAACATATTATTATTATTATTAAAGCAAATCTTAAAGAGAAAAAAAAGGTGATGAGAGAGTTAGCAAATTCAGAAGAAAACATGACTGACTTCATTTATTTTAGAAACACTATTATTAAAAATGTTATTTTCATGGTCCCAAAGTGAGCCGGAGTGAGATGACAAAGTAAATTCAGCAGTTAGTTGAAGCTCCTCGTGAACACCTTTAACTGGTTGAACCGGTTTTAGCGTTTACTGACACACAAAGATCCTGTTGAAAAGGTTTTGTGTGTTAGTTTAAATAAGTATTAAGAGTAGCCATGCCCCTTCTGGCATTTATACAATCTGATTTCACAAGTTTTCATCTGTATCTGAATAAAGAAATGACTCTACTGTAAATTACTAAAACTCTGAAACGTTTCTACTTTAGTAAAACGTTTAAGGCAGCCGGACAGTGAATGTGAGGTTGATTCATTAAAATCTACCGTGCCCACACTAATGGTTCACAGGGGGGGGGGGGGGGGGGCTGTTAGTTTGTAGACAAAATTGAGCTGATATGTCAGATTTTATGTACACAAAACTCTCGTTAACGTGATCAAATCTGTTTTTTTGTTCTTTTATATGGGACTTGTTGACGAGGAGAACATGGAATATCTGAGAGGTCGCAATGGAGGCTTCTCCTTTAATCTCGGCACTTTTTAAAATCACGCCGAATCACAGTATGTGTCATTATTCCTCGACACAGAATTACTTGCATGACCACGTGAAAACTACAAATCGAATTTAATTAGTTGCAAAATTAAACACCGTAATGGTCCAACGCTGTTTACACAACATTGTTGTCAAGTCCTTTAAAGCTGAAAGTTAAAATGTTCACAACAGAAAGTATTTCACCACAAATTTAACGCTTCTAACAGCAACTTTAAGCTCAAAATATAAAACTGTCCAAATGAGACTCTGAAGAAAAGTTGCGTGTTTTGGCAAAATGTCCTGAAACGACATGCGTGTGTATTTACTGTGAGTTGAAGTGATGAAGTCTGCGGGCGACGGGAGGAAGTCAGGCGACTGACAATGACCAGCGTCTTTCCTGAACCCGATGAGGTTTTTCTGGTATTTCTATTGACAAAGATCCTTCGTTCTTGACAAATAGTCATTTACTGTTCATCATTATTACAGATACAATAATTATAAATGACTATAATTTTCCCTCAAACCGAACTGAGTCGTGTTGTAAACAATATGGAGGCCTTGTTTACAGTTTCTCGTGATGCACGCTGTGGTCCAACTTTCTGTTCCGCTCCAAATCATCAAAACATCATGTCAGCATAGCATGACAGGGTGTTTCACTGAACACACCCTGTTCCCTGTTCCATTTTTATCTGGTATCACATTCCTCCGTTGACTGAACCTGCCTGAACCAGTTATAGATTCAGTGAGTCACTGATGTCCGAATAGACAAAGGACCAATTTCCTCAAGATCTATTTCACCAATAACCAAACGATCCGTGAACAACGAGTTCAGGGAATTCACTGATAAAACTAAAAAGCTTTTTCCTACTTTCAGTTTATGGAAATGGATTTCTGAAGTCGATACCACAAACAAATATGATTGTAAGCGTCCGTATATCCATGAGAACAAATCCAGAAGATTTGACATGATGAGGTATAAGATTTACATTCACAGGACAATCAAACTTAAAGATTTCCAGTAGTTTTTTAAGCTAACAATAAATTATAAAGAAAAAAAAAATCTGTGAAACAGCCTGAGAAAACAACTCTTCATGAAAACCTCCCAGAGATGCGACAAAAGTTCATTTTGTAACATTTCCGTCTGAAGTCAGAATAATGAGGAGAGAAAAGCAGTTTTTTTATTGAGTTATGATTCTATTTTGTATTATTATATTAATATATTTCACCGTGGGAGGTTTTTTTCTCTGAATGTGTGCGTGACCTTTCATTCACATCAAACGGTGATTTATTTCCCGTTCATTCTTCTCCACACTCATCGGTGTGTACGGTCCATACTGACGCTAATCTTTGACTCGAGAGACAATCGCAGGACGGATTCCTTCATTCTCGACCCGCAGCCTCGTCTTTTTCTTCAACCCTCATGTTTCCAAAGTGTCCGTCACACCTTCCCTGCCCCGATTGGCACCTTTTGGGTCAAACACGTCCTTTTCCTCGTTGAGAAAACCGGAAACAGCTCTAATCTCTTTCCAGGAGAATAAGTGAAACCTTTATTGTTCTCACACACAAAGAATCCTGCGCAGCTGGTATTCGTTGGCTGGGCTTCGATGTGTCCTCAGCAGCTTGGGTTTCATACCTCCCATTCTTCCTCTAGCTTCAGATGCACATGCACACCAGATGAGCTCCTCATAATCTCTCGGAGACGCTCAGAGAGAGAAGACGATGGTTTCCATGGGGATGCAGATGGCCGGCTGCACTTTGGCCCTCTTCGGTTGGATCGGGGTGCTGATCGTCTGCGGCACGCCCACGTGGCGGGTCACCGCCTTCATCGGGAACAACATAGTGACATCGCAGACCATGTGGGAAGGCATCTGGATGAGCTGCGTGGTGCAGAGCACGGGCCAGATGCAGTGTAAGGTGTACGACTCCATGCTGGCTTTGAGCACCGACCTCCAGGGGGCCCGAGCTCTGACTGTGGTTTCCATCGTCACGGGCATCGCGGGGCTCCTCATAGCTTTCGCCGGTGGGAAGTGCACCAACTTCATCCCAGAGAAGAGGGCGAAGGCGAAGGCCTCTGTGGCAGCAGGTGTGGTGCTGATCATCAGCGGATTCCTCTGCCTTATTCCCGTTTCCTGGACTGCCAGCATTATCATAAGGAACTTCTACAGCCCTCTACTGGTAGACGCCCAGAAAAGAGAGCTGGGGGCCTCTCTTTACATCGGCTGGGGAGCCGGGGCCCTTCTGATCTTGGGAGGGGGGCTTCTATGTGCCAACTGCCCCTCCAAGGAAGATGACGCCCCCTCTGTGAAGTACCTCATAAACAAGTCCGGAGGAAACAGCAAGGAGGATTCGTTCCGATCTCTCTCACCAGCAAAGACGTATATTTGAGCTTTCTGAAAGGACAAATGGAAATCTGGATGATTTTGTCTTCCAGAGAGAAAAGAAGACTAGAGTTTGATCAGCTGCTGCGACACATCAAGAAAAAGGATTGTTGTCATACAATAATGAAGGAAATCTGCACTTTGTCCTCGATAAGGGAATCCCACTTTGAAAGAAGCTCCCTGTCTGAGATTGCGTCACTTTTGGTAATGAACCCGGGGATAGTTTGACTTATACACAATCTGTGTTATATATGTTTGGGAAAGTGCTTTGTTTCAAACAAAAAAATACAAATGTAATTGCACTGTACCTTTTTGCTCTTTAATGTTTGTGACTATATTTTCTCACAATAAATGACCTTCTTTTTGTACAACTTGTTTTCCTGTTACGATACTTGTTTATGTCTTTTTGGAAAATGCACCGGTGGTTATTTAAACAGTGCACTGTGGGAACCTGTTTGTCCGGTACTCACCGGAGATCACGTTCCAGGGAACAGAGATGGTGACTCAGGGACTCACAATCCTGTCGGCTGAAGTGTCTCGTAAAGCTTCAGCTGCTCGGAGAGGTTTAATTCAGCTTTAAATCGTGTTATCAGATCTGATGTCACAGGAAGGGTCTGAAGCTCTTGTAATGTTCAAACCAACATCGGTCTTCCTGCTCTGTGATTTACTGTCAGGTTTTTAACCACAGCAACAAAGGAATAAAAACTGATGAGATTAAATTCTATGTAAAAAAAAAACAACAACAGCTATTTACAAACTGAAGATGACATTTTGTACTGATTCACATTTACCAGATTCTTGACCTGAATGTTTTTGTCATTGCTCATCATCACCGAGCAAAACACTCCTTATCGTTGTGTCTATCGTGTCACACCACTGCCACCTAGTGGTGATGACGTCAGTTACAGGAAACAACATCTTTGTGTCTGCCTGTCTATGTTTCCATCCATCGGTCGGTATTGATCTTATTACCATACCTTAACAGCAAATTATACTGAGCCCCCATTCACCAATGATGTGATAAAAGGAAGATTGCATGTGTCCATCCTGAATAAAGACTCGAACCTCCTCTCTTGTCGGCCCCTCTGTGTTCCCCAGGGCCGAAGAGTCTGCCCGGTTCCCCATGGGTCTGCAGGAGCTGGGCATCAGCCTGTCCATGGTGGGCGTTGCCGGGATCATCCTGATCTGCGCTCTGCCCATGTGGAAGGTGACGGCGTTCGTCGGCACCCATCTGGTGGTGATGCAGGTGTTCTGGGAGGGTTTGTGGATGACCTGCGTCAGTGAGTACACGGGGCAGATGCAGTGTAAGCTCTACGACGCCCTGCTGGACCTGTCGCCGGACCTCCAGGCGGCCCGTGGCCTCATATGCATCAGCCTGGTGTTGGGATGTCTGGGATTCCTCATCTTCGTCCTGGGAGCGCGCTGCACCAACTGCCTGAGCCACCCGCGGATCAAGGCCCGGGTGGTGCTCAGCTCGGGGGTCATTTTCTGCCTGGCGGCGCTCACCGCCATAGTCGCCGTTTCTTGGACGGCCAACTCCATCATCAGTGATTTCCACAACCCTCGAGTCCCCGAGGTGCTGAAGAGAGAGCTCGGGGCGGCCATATACGTCGGCTTTGTGACGTGCGGGCTGCTGTTCTGCGGGGGAGCCGTCCTGTGCGTGAACTGTCCTACGCAGAGGGCCCGGTTCCCCTCTAGCGGGTACGCACCGGCCAGGACACCCACGCGCAGCAGCTACGCCATCAGGAACTACGTGTGACGTCAGAGCCGAGGGTTGAACACACACATCGGGGGGCGTTTGAGTGCTCAGAGCCCAAAGAAGTTACCACTTTAGGACACATGTATTGAACTGGGATAACGACTTATTCACAGGAATAAATATTTGAAATATCTCGAAAGGTGTGCTTTCCAATATTTTGTAATTTGAGACCCTTGAATTTCTAAACTATTACGAATAGTTTCTTTAAGTGTGTTCGCTTCTGCTTTTGTCATTTGCAGACATTTAGTCATCTTTGTGGTCTTTCCAAGTGTTTGTGTAGAATCATTAGACCTCAATATAGAGGCAATATATTTCACTGCATGTTTAAAGTTTGCAATAGCTGCAGTCTGTCCTGCTGAATCTCTTAATACAAACCTCTGGCCATCGAGCATTAATCCTGTTTTTGTGAGTATTTTTAAGTGAAATCAGAATCAAAGATCATTTGCCGTGGAAAAGATTGCATTGTTGTCATTCGTGTTTTCAAATAAAGATAGTAGAGAAACCATCGTGCAAACTTGAGTCAATATTGTGTGGTGATTGTTGTTCTGTAATCTCCACAGAGATTTAACTGCTTTAACTCGCGATGGGAGATCAGTAAGTAAAAGTTCTTTAAATCAGGTTTCCTCTCAGCCACATGGATCAGTAGCTGAAACATCAGAGCACAGTGGACGCTTTGTTTTTCCCCTCGACACAGAAACTGGGAGAAAGGGATTGTTTTGAAACCATGGCAGAGCAAACAGAGGGATGTCCCTCCTCCGCCCAGCTGCAGCCTTCTTCTCAAGAATACCAGAGAACTGGTTTCCCCTTTCAGACAGGCAGGCACACACACACACACACACACACACACACACACACACACACACACACACACACACACACACACACACACACACACACACACACACACAAATTGTCTCTGACTCACACATGCAAAAACACATTGAAATAACACCCCACCCCACGGTGCTCTGCTGCCAGCTGTTTCTGGTTAGGCAGCCGGGCCTGCAGTGAAGAGGAGCACGGGGCGGCCTGAGTCATGGAGCGGCAGCTGGAGCTCGCTGCGCTCGGCGTGGCCCTCACAGGGTGGCTGTGCGCCATCCTGACGCGCTGCTTGGCCCTGTGGACGGTCAGCGGCACGCTGAACAACACCACGGCCACTCTGCCTGCCTACTGGGACGGGGTGTGGCTGCAATGGGATCACTGGGACTTGGCCCACGACGGCAGCCTGCACTGTTCCTTCTACCAGTCTCTCATGTCTCTCTCTGGAAGTTTTCGGGCGTGGAGAGCCCTCGTCATGGCCGCCATCGGAGCCGGGGCTTTCGCCGCAGTGATCGGATCGGCGGGGATGCTGTGGTTCCCGCAGCGAGGCCAGGTCAAAGTGTTTTCTGGTAGTCTCTTTGTTTTGTCTGGGATCCTGCTGCTGGTTCCCACAGCCTGGACGTGCCACCACACCAGTCAGCCACTGGAGGGCGCTGCGCTGCTGAGAAGAGACTGGGGGCCTGCCCTGTACCTCGGATGGATCTCCTTTGGCCTGATGCTGGTTGGCGGGGTCTTTCTCACCACCAGATGCCCCACTGCCCCGAAGCACGAGGAGCAGCCTGCAGACGGCGGGTACCCCAATGTGGAGGAGGAGGCCAACCACCCGCTGAGCAGGATCAACAGGACGACGTTCACGCACAGCCAGTACCAACGCAGATCAGAGCCCATCTGAGAGGAGTGATATTTAACTGACAGAGATTCAACTGGAGTTTCGTTTATATGTGAAATAACAGCTGAGTAAAAAACAACAACAACCCCGAAACCCTTTGCAGCTGCACTAAGTGATGATGCACTGGTTAATTTAAGAATGAACTTAACAGAAGAAATCACGTGATACAAAATGTTCTCAAGGTTGCAGGACTTTCTTGTTTAACTGTTTTGTTCCACTGTATGTATTATATAACACTGTTTTAAATCCAATCTTTATTTCCACAATATAAAAAACAACAATACTTCCGAGTGTCTGTTGCTTTACTTGATTTAATAGTGAAGTGATTCTGATCAAAACTGTCAGGCTGAAGACATTACAACCAACAAATCCTTTCAGTACATTGTAATGTCTTGAACGTGAGTCGGTAATCAATCAGATTTTAGACACTTAAGCCATTAAAGGCAAAATAAGCAACATTTTAAACAATATTAAGATAAAACAGTGTTTCTCAAATTGTGGGGTGCGGTGGTATTACACATTTACATGTCCCACACACTGCTCTGCTAACTAGTGTCAGTCAAAACGTTATATTTAACAACAAGCAACCCGTCGTGAAAGGAACAAACTTCTCCATTGCTACTGCCTTACAATATAAATAGGACCCACTCCAATGGTGCCGGTCAGTTTGACAATGCCGTCCTCACTATAGGTTCCTGCAATAGCTGCCGTAGAAGGCACTGTGAGAATCCACCAAGCTATCAGTCTGACACCCGGCCAGAGGAAATACCGAGACATTTCATGTCTGTGTTGAAGGGAGGGAGGTGTTTTGGACTGCCCCTGCTTTACCCTTCAAGAGGTCACTCTAGCTGATGTCCCTGTTTCATCTGATGAGTCCCCAGCATGTGGAAAGACACCAGACAACTCTAGGAGGCCAGAAATGATCGAGGTAAAGCACATCGGAGAGCGGTGCGTCGTTAATTACGACAATGAAGCATACCCAGGCGTCACCGTGGATGCAGAAGGGCAGAGTGTGAAAGTTAAGTGTATGCACCGCAATGGCATGAACCAGTTCCATTGGCCAAGTCTCCGGGAGGACATCTGTTGGTACCATGACTAATACCAGAACCACAGGCTCTGAACAAGCGCTCTGTACAGATCGAAGCGTCTGCTTGGAAGTATGTGGAACAGCAACTGTAAAATTGAGCCATGTCTCTGCAGAAAGGGGGAGACTGTTTGGAGACGCGTTGAAGTGATCTCTCTGTAACGTGCTGGGATTTTTTTATTTTTTAAATCAACCGTTTTCCACTTAAAAACATTTCTCTTCTTGTTCTACAGTTGAATGTTTGACTTTTACTGTGCAGAATGATGTACAGAGTTTAACACGAGAAGCCACATTCATGGCTCATTTTGTGCATCTTTATTCAGTGGCCACATGCAGGTAGAGTGGATCAAAACCAGTCTGTTCAACTGGTCATTTCCCCCGACAGGGGAAAAGGACCTCTGACGTCTTTTCTGACATCATTCCCTTTAGATTTATTTCATTTATGAGACCATTCAATGATATCTCACAACGTGTCCACCCTGTCATTTTCATGTTTTATGAAAATAAACAAATTATTTTCACAAGTTAGCGAAACCTTTTATGTGATTCCTTTATAAACAAATGAGGGCCAAATAGTATTGTTTGAAAGTTTGACGAGATATCTTTTGTTGTTAGATTTTAACAACAACTGGAGAAGTTAGACCATTGTACATTAACGTCACCATCATATTAGCCAGAAAATACCATTATTAAAACACGTTATTATTAATATTTGATTAATTAATTAATATTAAGTTATTATTAATATTTATTTTATATTGAATATTATATTCAATATCGTAAATATTCGTATAAAATATTATATATTAAAAATAGTATCTGACTAGATTTCGTTTTTTATTAGTTACCATAGCAACACCAAATATTCCGAGGTTAAGCAAAACACATCAGGGAGAGAGAGAGAGAGAAAAGACGCATAAAGGAACGGAACTGTTGTTAAAGGTCGGTGTTTCCTACCGGACGGTCATTGAACGCACACTCGGACGACGCCACCGACACGGTTGACTTCGACAGCAGCTCGTTTCATTTGCTTCAAATAATGTCGATATTTACGCCGACAAACCAAATCCGCCTGACTAACGTGGCGGTGGTGAGGATGAAGAAAGGCGGGAAGCGTTTCGAAATCGCCTGTTACAAGAATAAAGTGATGAGCTGGAGATCCGGCGCGTGAGTGCCGTTAAAACCGTCAACCGTTTGATCACCGGAAGACGGTTCAGTGGGGAAAAAAACACACACAAAAAATCCAAACCGGTTGTTTTGTTTTTCTTCTTCCAGAGAGAAAGACCTGGACGAGGTTCTGCAGACGCAATCGGTCTTCGTGAACGTGTCCAAAGGACAAGTGGCGAAGAAGGACGACCTGACCAAAGCTTTCGAGACGGATGACCTGACGGAGATCTGCAGACAGGTGAAGACACCTGGAGAGGATGGTCAGCACCACGAGGCTCCTCTGGATGGAGCTCTCAGACCTCAACAAGCTCTCCGTCATCACCGTCACGTTAATCAGACACTTCATTTGTAAAGTGCTTCACAGACGTTTCACATAAAAACAGATAGAAAGCTTCAGGAGGAGCTCGGAGAGGCTGATGTCCTTCACCGTTTGTTTGTTTGTTTGTTTGTTTGTTTGTCTGTCTGTCGACAGATCTTGACCAAAGGAGAGCTCCAGGTGTCGGACAAGGAAAGGCAGAGTCAGCTGGAGACGATGTTCAGGGACATTGCGACGACCGTGGCGGAGAAGTGCGTGAACCCCGACACCAAGAGGCCGTACACGGTCATCCTCATCGAGCGGGCGATGAAGGACATCCACTACTCCGTCAAGCCCAACAAGAGCACCAAGCAGCAGGTTCTCGTCGCGTTCACGTTCCCCGTTTCTTTTTTTTCTCTCCAGTTTCCAGCTGTTGACGGAGCGATTTGTCTCCCCCCCGCCGCTCCTCAGGCTCTGGAGGTGATCCGGCAGCTGAAGGAGACCATGGAGATCCAGAGAGCCCACATGAGGCTGCGCCTGGTGCTGCCGGCCAAAGAGGCCAAGAGGCTGAAGGAGAAGCTGAAGCCGCTGCTGCAGGTCGTGGAGAGCGAAGACTTTGACGAGGAGCTGGAGATGGTGAGGAAGCTGAAACTTTCAGCCTCTCTTCTAAAATCCAACGCCCACCTTTTACTTTTATTTGCCTTTTTCTTTTCTTTTTAATTTACCAGGTCGCTCTGGTGGATCCCGGCTGCTTCAGGGAGATCGACGAGCTGATCCGCTGTGAGACCAAAGGCCGAGGCTCCCTGGAGGTGCTCAGCCTGAAGGACGTGGAGGAGGGAGACGAGAAACTATAGTCGGGACTCCTGCACCTCATCCACACTAACAACGCTTCACACGCACACTCATGTCAAATACTGTTTGTGCTCTGAGTTCATCTTCCAGCCGTGTTAAAAGCAGTCATTAAACTCTTAAATAGTTTATGATTCTCCTGCTGAGTGTTTTTGAAAATAAGTTCCATCTTTTTATACCTGAATTTAACGGTCAGTAAATAGTCCAGAAGTGTTTATTTTGACGTCGGTACTTTGGACAATTAGCAGAACTGGTGACTGAGGTTTGTTTCTGCCTCCGAGCAGCGTCTGTGTTCAGCAGCCTCATCGGATGCATCATTTCTTTGACCGATCATTTATATTTTCTTATAATGAATGAGTTCGCTCTGTAGCAAATCTTCCTAATGTACACAGTTGAGAAGTTTAATAACTGACAGCTGAACTTTATATCTTAAACTAGTTAACATCACCAGTACAATGTTTGTAAATATTGTTTTAGTGATAACCTGCTTGGAAGTTGGGATGCAGCCCGAAGAGACTTCCATCATCTGGCCGACAGAATTAACGCGAAGAAACCACCAGCATGATGCACGGCAGCAAACATGCCTTTATTTTTTTATATTATTTTATTTATAGTCACACAATTATAGTAGGGATCACACAGAATTGCAGTGTCCAGAGGATATTATTATATATATATAATATATAATAAGACATTATTGGGGGTCTGATTCTTGAAGTAGATTTGAGGCTTTTGGTCTGAACTTTGTTTCTGACATTCAAAAGTAAAGAAACGTCTCAAAACCGGAAGTGCATGAAATTTTCCTTATTTAAAAACTCAATCATTATTTTGGATAGATGAGG
Source organism: Brachyistius frenatus (assembly GCF_029030835.1). Lineage (NCBI taxonomy): Eukaryota > Metazoa > Chordata > Actinopteri > Embiotocidae > Brachyistius > Brachyistius frenatus. Next base: position 327,172 of record NW_027210691.1, on the reverse strand, counting down.
CAAAAATTGTAGATAAGTTCGACCTAAAGAAAAGCTGTTTTTCTGCCAGATGTTTCTCCCGACTTTGACTGTAAAATTAGACCGAACCAAATAGTATCTCATGAAATACCTGCTGAACATCAGTGAGTCTGCAAATAGAAGTCTAAAAAGTCCTGCTTCAGAAACCCGATGAGTTTATAGCCTACTATTATGAGTTAGTTGTAAATGTACCAGTCAACCTACTCTGAAGACGTTGGTTCCTGATCACGCACCATTTTCTTGTATTTCAAAAGAAAAATCCTGAGCGATATTTGTGTGGAGCTTGTGGCCTCCTCAAGTGCTCATTTGTGTAATAACTTCAAACGACTATTTTTTTTAAGACATTTGCGATGCTTTATTCCACTGATTTTCTGTTGTGCAGAACAATTTGAATGTATATAACATCGTAATACAGTAATTCATTTATGGATGATTACCGACTCACGTTCAAGACATTACAATGTACTGAAAGGATTTGTTGGTTGTAATGTCTTCAGCCTGACAGTTTTGATCAGTTCACTATTAAATCAAGTAAAGCAACAGACACTCACAAGTATATATATATTTTTTTTAATATTGTGGAAATAAAGATTGGATTTAAAACAGTGTTGTATAATACATACAGTGGAACAAAACAGTAAAATAAGAAAGTCCTGCAACCTTGAGAAAAAAAAGTATCACGTGATTTCTCCTGTTAAGTTCATTCTTAATGAACCAGTGCATCATCACTTAGTGCAGCTGCACTTTTGTTTTGTTTTTACTCAGCTGTTACATCTATCCACAGTTATTTCACATATAAACGAAACTCCAGTTGAATCTCTGTCAGGTAAATATCACTCCTCTCAGATGGGCTCTGATCTGCGTTGGTACTGGCTGCGTGAACGTCGTCCCGTTGATCCTGCTCAGCGGGTGGTTGGCCTCCTCCTCCACATTGGGGTACCCGCCGTCTGCAGGCTGCTCCTCGTGCTTCGGGGCATCTGGTGGTGAGAAAGACCCCGCCAACCAGCCTCAGGCCAAAACTGAATATAAAATGTTAAGAAATTAACATTTTGATTATTAGAATAATTTTTAATTACTGAATTAAAATTGTATATAAAATATATAATACATTACTATTAATATTATTATGAATAAATATCAGATTTTTTTTCATTAGAAAATATTAAAGTACCTCTTGAATGTTATGGGTCCTATTAATAATCTCACTACTCAGCATTCATGATGTAACGATGAGGTCATAATTATTCTGAGCTATTAGAGTTTTATGATGTCACAAACATTTGGAGATCACTGTGACATCACAGAGAGAAAACATTAAAGTAACTCCTGTATGTAACGTGTCTTTTCTCTCTCTTTCTTCAATTATATTATTATTATGATTATATATTCAATGTACGTCTCTGTCTCCGAGGCATTGTCAAACTTTGGCATCATAGGAATTGTTCCTATTTATAAAGTGCTGAAGAAATGAGTAAGCCCCGCCCCCTTTAAATGTTTGTCACATCATAAAACTAATAGCTTAGAATAATTGTGACATCATCCGTGACATTATGCATGTTACATAATGAGATTATTACTAGGACCTATAACATTCAAGAGGTACTTTAATGTTCTCTCTCTCTCATTTGATGATGTCATAAATGACATCAGTGGTCATCGATCATGGCCACTGATTATGGAACAACTTTTTAAAGCTTATAGAGTTCTATGAGAATTAATTTTTAATATACGATATCAATATTTACAAAATTGAATATAAAATGTTAAGAAATTAACATTTTGATTACTATAATAATTTTAAATTATTGAATTAAAATTTTATAGGATTTTTAGGATGTTATTAATTATGTGATTGTTCATGTTGCATAACTCCTGTACAGTTTATAAATAGGAACCAAAACATACAAAAGTTACTTTCATACTTTCTATATTTTTAGGTGGAGTCAAAAATAGGAGGACCAAGAAAAGGAGTAATATCACCATTTTTATGCAGATTTTCCAACCTCAAGCAGTATAAACTTAATGCCTATTGGATTTAAGCAGATCAGGTGATGTGTGTTTGTGTACTGAGGGGGGGGGGGCGTCCTAAGGAGATCAACACCCTATATCAAGGTGTGCATAATTATTAGGCAGCTTCTTTTCTTCAGACACAAAGGGTCAAAAAAGAGATTTAACTGACTCTGAAAAGCCTAAAATTTAAAAAGTCTTTCAGAGGGATGCAGCAGTCTTGAACTTGTTCAGATATCGGGGCGTGATCACTCATCATTCATTTAGTTTTAAATAAGAGTTATGGTAAAGTGTTTCGACGTAAGAGAGCAATTACTGTTTTGCTGGATTTTTAGCTGAGTATTTTGAGTATTTTGAGTATTTTGAGTTTCCCATAACGGTAATGTGAACCAACAGTAACAGTTAGTTAGTTAGTGGTTTTCACGAGGTTGAATGGTGCTGACATGACGGTGTTAACTCCAGTGCACCAATAAATACAATTATTTATATAAATAAAATTGAATTGAATTAAATTGAACCGCTTGGCCTGATGTAAACAGCTGTATGTGATCTACTAATCTGCTCTCCCCCTGAAATGTTTTGCTTAATTTCTAGAATATTTGGCGTTGCTATGGTAACTGTTTTTGTTTTTCTTTGTTTGTTTTTTTAATGAAGCCAGATGAAAAAAAAAAAAAAAACCCGCATCCTGCAGTTGTCCTTGCTCACCACCAGAGGGCAGCAAAGGCAGAACGAGGCCACGTAAACATTCTTTTGAACGACACTTCCCAGCATGCACTTCGGCCAAACAACATGGCTACGCACAACACCAGCTGCAGAAGATTGTAACCTGTATTTAAAAAAATAAATAATTAAGTAGTAGTTTCAACGATGCCAAGCTTGTTCGTGCTTATTCTGCTGCTCACGGGTCACGTGGCCGCCTCGGAGGCTCCAGGTGAGCTCCGTTTAACCGGAACTTTACGCCGCGTTCAGGCGACGGTTGGTTAGCTAGCGACGCTCCACCCGCATTCTGCGCTGCTCGGAGCTGAACGTGTGATCCCGTTTTCTGGGTTCGTCCTGCTGGTTGGAGGAAGCGGCCAACAGGCTGCCAGAAACTTTTGCTGCTCTGCATTTATTATCTCGTGTGTTTGTTTTTTAATGATTTGAATCTTCCCTTCAGCCTCACAGGACGCCCACAGACCCAGCGACAACTACCTGGTGTCGGTGTGGAACAACAGGCTCTACCTGTATTCAGCTGCTGCTCTCGTGTTTGGAGTCTGGTTCTCTCTGAAGATGGCCCTGAAGAAGGTGAGCGGCATCTTCGGCACAGTTTGAGTCTCATTTCTGCTTTTAAAACGGTGTGCAGGCTGTCAGCTGCAAGAACACACGTCGTTTATTTGTATTTGTCGGTGGATGAAGCATTTAGGTCCTTTTATTGAAGTACAAGTACTTATATCACACGAGGACAAATACTCTGCTGCAAGTACATGTACTGCTCTGAAACCCTTAATCCTACCGAGTAAAAGTATTGTCAGCAAAAAAATACTTAACATGTCACACATAATGCAGTCAATGTTTCCTGTCTGTGTTTTACTATTACATGTTTTGTTGGATTATTACTGTCAAATGAATGTATTTTACTGCTGTAGTCGTTTAAGGTTGTTTATGTACTGTTGATGAGTCTTAGTACGTTTTCTGTCCTACAACAATCAAGTATCTAATAAGAGAACAAGCCAAGTTTTTTTTTTTTTAATTTTTAAAGAAGGACTTTAAATTTATACTTGAGTAAATGTACTTAGTTACATCCCACCAGTGTTTTTATTTTTATTTTGTTGCATTAATTATCTGCCTTTGTGCGCTTTTAGAAAAGCTTCTTAAACGACGCCGGCTCGTGGGTCCGCAAAGCTGACGGCAGCGGCGACCGCTCTGACGGAGACGTTCACGTGTCACGAGTCCGAATCTTCTACGGCTCCCAGACTGGAACGGCAACGGTACAAGAAACTGCTTATTCACATCGTTAAACATCCTCAGCGGCCCACGACACCAGCAAAAGAGTTCTCATCGATCTCTGTCACCGTGTCGACAAAATCTGAACACTTAAGTTTCACGAATGTAGAATTAGATTCAGAGCAATACAGACACAGCTGGTGAACTATAAGTTGATATTTCACACGTAATACAAGTGAAAGTCACGGCCGGACAGACTCGCCGCTCTCGTGGTGAACGCAGCCGTCCGGGATGTTTGACGCGCATCAACTCGAGACTCTTGTTTGTTCAGGGTTTTGCCAAAGAGCTGTCGGAGGAGGTGAAGACTTTGGGTTTGGCTGCCGAGGTGATCGACATGAAAGACTACGATCCGGATGATCGTCTGGCCGATGAGGTAAGTTGAGTGCAGATGAGAAGATGCTTTTTTTTGTTTTGTTTTCCAGAGTGGAAAAACAAAGATGGAGAAAAAGGACAGCAGGAAATGGGCTCCGCCACACGGCCGCCGGTCTGACGACGGCATTTTAACGAGATCGTGTCCTCGAACAGGAAGCTGGCGCCGCGCCAACGTTAGAGCTGCTCGTCAGCACGCCAACCTTTATTTTAGCACCTTAAATCAAGCGACTAATTAATGCGTCTGTTAGTTAATCGCAACAAAATGAATCGAAGTAAAATGAATCATTTCTGTTTTCTCATGAAACCTTGACGACAGACTTTAAAGTGATGCTCGACTTCTGTTGTTTTCAACCTTCCCTTTTTTTCACCGGGTAGATTTTTCTGCACCGAGGACGAAGGAGTCCCACATATCCTGCTCCGCTCCAAAAAAAGATGGATTATTTTCATCACTGTTCTGGTTTTTTTTTGTTTTGTGTTTTGCTGTGTACTGCATTGAGAGATGAATAGGAGATTGGTTGGCAGGTGCACAGCAGGAAAGGATAGATTGCTATTTATTCAACGGTTTCCAGTGATGGAAAATCGCCAGCCGCTCCGGAGCTGCAGCTGTTTCTCAGTTCACCGACTCGCCGTCAGCGAAACCGTTTGGACCCCGTTAGACAAGAGACTCAAATTCTCTGTTACAGGACAAACCAGACCGTGTCCATCCACTTTACATTCAATCTAGACTGATTTCTTTCTGTCCTTGCATGAAAGTTTTGTTTTGAGACGCGTCGGAGTTCAATATTACGCTTCGAAGAAACTGCACATTTCCAAACTGCGCCCTGTTATTGTTTCGCCGTCTTACGTCCGTCTGTGCTGTTCACGTCTCCATCCAGGGCGTCAGTAAGTCGGTGTGCGTGTTTCTTGTGGCCACCTACACCGACGGACGGCCCACCGAGAACGCCGAGTGGTTCTGCAAGTGGTTGGAGGAGGCGTCCACTGACTTCAGATACGGGAAGAACTACCTCAAAGGCCTCAGATATGCAGTGTTTGGTCTCGGCAACTCCGTCTACGTTGGCCACTACAACACCGTAAGAAACGGCTTCCACATCAAGTTCCATCAGGATGATAATACTGCTTTATAATATGCTTTAGAATCAGGTTTTCAGGCCCTAAACACAACAGCAGCACAATGTGTTCAAAATAAATAAATAAAATGTAGTCAAACTGCTTTTTTCTTTCCTCTCCAGGTGGGTAAAAATGTGGACAAGTGGCTGTGGATGCTGAGTGGCGTGCGAATCATGACCAGGGGAGAGGGCGACTGCAATGTGGTGAAGAGCCGCAACGGCAGCGTCCAGGCAGACTTCCTGGCCTGGAAGGTCCAGTTCCTGAACCGCCTGCAGGCTCTGGTCAACGGCGAGAAGAAGAGCTGCAGCGGGAACTGTAAGAACAAGAGGAAAGAGGACGAGGAGCAGCAGCAGGAGGAGGAGCCGGAGGAGGAGGCCACTCTGCAGAGTGACAGCTCTGAGGTACAGACGGAGAAGCTGGGTGTGTTTCTAATGAGGCACCACGAACATCCTCACATCTGTGAAAATATAGACCGTCTATAAAAGTGGACGTAGCTTCTGAGTCTGAAAAGTGAAGCGTAGTGTCCCTCTGGAAATCATTTCTTCTTAATGATTTCAGCTTCCTGCTGATTGTGTGTTGAATTGGCTAAAGATGGATGATTGAAGGTCACATGCCAGCTGTAGAGCTGTTAAATTGTTTGTCGCTGATTTGGGGTTCTTGTTCTTTCTGTTTTTAAGTAGTTTCCTCTAACAGACTGTAAACAGCAGGTGGACAAAGATGGTAAAAATGAGGGTGTCGGTCGGTGTTTAAAACAACATGTTTAAAATGTTCTCCTGGCTTGATAATACAGTATTTAGTATTCAGTAAAAAGTGACTTACAACATTTAAACCTGTTTAAACAGAGATTTGCATCCGATAGATTGAGAAGCAATAAACCTCCGAACAAACCGGCCCAGTGATGTTCAGCAGGAAGTCCAAGGAAACGGATGAAGTCAATTATTAATCACAAGAAGGAGACACAGAAAACGTGTCCAGCTGCTGTGTCCTCTGAGTTATGACGATGGCTCTCAACATTACATCAGCACTTTAGGTCTCAGCAGCTCTTATCACAGTCTGAAGCCGACTGGCTAACAGCCTCGTGTTGTCCTCCCCGACCCAACCATGTGATTATAATCAGAAAAGGCTTCGTGTTACTTTCAGGTCCTCAGATCCGTATTTAGCAGCAGTCAAGTTGCACATTTTCAAGGTTGGCATGCTATTATGAAACGTTCTGCATGACTTCCATGAAATCTGTCATTTTATTTTAAGCTGTCCGTCACTCAAAAATATGCAAATGGGACTTTTTTTGTTTTTGTCTTCACAACACGACAAGTACAAACACAGACAATTTATACGTACACACAAATGTTTTTTTATATGCATCACAGCACACGCAGATGATCGGTTGTCATGGTAGCGGGCACCTTGGAGCCAACTCTAGCTGAGACTTTCTCCCCTCTGTGTGCGACATTCGGTGCACTCAGCAGAGGTGACATTCAGCCGGCACCGAGACGAGCCGAGGACTGTGGCGAGGGCACCGTAATTATGATTTATCTACGCACTGTCACTCACGCAGTTTATTTAATGTGAGCAGAAGCTTCGACACCGAGCACGTGTTGTGATAAATCAGCTGAAACGCCATAAACATGCCCATTGTTTTTTTATTTTTTATTTTTTTTTGGGGGGAGGAGGTTTAATCAGGAGGAAATAACGACGTGCAATAAATGTGTTCCACACCTGCACCCTCGTCCAATCACGGCCCGGGTTTCAATTGGTTATGGGATGGAACATATGTGAAGCGCTCTACTGTCGACAATCATTAAAGTTTAACAGTCGATCGTGTCTCTCACCGTGTCCTTGACTATTTATAGAAACATAAAAAATGTAAACAACCGTCTTTCACGTTTCAGGAGGATCTCATCGAATCCAGCAGTGATGAAGAAGATGAGAAACAGTCCGTGGTCGACATGGAGGATCTGGGCCGCATCATGAACAGCATCAAGAAAGCAAAGGTCAGGCTCCATTTTTGTGACACGCGTGCTTCTTTTTTTTGTTTGTTTTGTTGCACATTTACCTGCATCACAATTTCCCATCAGAAATAAGTTAGTTGATGATCTTAGCTTCAGAGGCTCATTGTCCCTCAGGCTGTCTTAGCTGTCCGGCCCGCAGTATTACAGTTAAGTCATATGTTAAACATACACGGAAGCTCCAGTGGCGTCAGTCTTCCACCACCTTCGTTTATTTGAAGTGTTTTCAGTAAGGACAACAAAAAAAAAAAAAAAGGGATTGATTGCAGAGGAAATGGCAGATGGGTTGATAGACACCAGACTCCAGCAGACGAGAAGTGGAGGCTTGCGTAATAGCGAGGACGCCCACTTCACAGATTTGTATGGAACGAGTGACTCAAGAAAGGCCTATTATAGGCTGTCGTAGAAGGAGCTGGCGAGGAAACCAAACGTATGAATCCAACTATGCAACGTACCTGTTGTTCTGATCATTGGGTAAAAACATCTTGTATTTTAAACCAGAGTTAGAATCAGAGTAATTATTCACCCACTGGTTTCACGTTGAAAATATCCAAAAGGTCCCAAACCTTCAGAGAGGAAATGCACTCCTCTTTGCTGGAGGCTGATGTACATTTAAAGGCTTGTTACCTGGTGTAGCAATAAAATGGGTAAAACAAATAATCCTCCTGTTGGATGGAAAATTACGTTTTAATGCACCTACTTAAGAACAATGCTAAAACGTGTTTAAATCGTTCTTGTTGTACATTAACGTTCTTTACTGGACAATTTCTATGTTCAAGAATTGTTGCTGTGACATCAGTTATATCGATCAATAATCTGCCACGGTGGGAGGAGCCAGACTTCTTTTTAACATTTGAATGAGGTGTTGCTCATGCAGGTTTCATGGGGAAGTCACCAGATCTTATTGTCATTGTGTTCCCAGACGCTCATCTCATATCTGTTGTAAAGGACAAAGGAAATACTCTTCAGCCTGACTTGCCTTGCAGCATTTAATCATACGGAGGTGCTGCAATGACTCGTATCATCGCACTCGGATGTCAGAATGACAACTTTAATTTGCGTCAGCCGGTGGAAACAAATTAGTGTTGCTTCTGCATAATTTGGTCACACAGAGCAGGCGGCGCAAAATGTAATTAGTTCAAACATTAAACATGCGCTATTGCCCAGAGACAACAAGTATTTAACAAAGCTGTATAATTTGCCCGCAAGGAAATTGTGACTGGAATTTTTCATTGAGCTGATTTTCCAGTGTTTGCCTGCTGAGGTCCAGAGGTCTTGTATGTTTTCATGGTTCCCTATTAATCTGCTGCCGTGCTAATTAATGTGGAAGATTTTTTTTTTCTGACTTTCATCTGGGGTTGTAACCGCTCAATAAGAATTACTCTGGAGTGTTGCAGTATTAAAAAGGGAGGTGGAGCTCAACCTGCTCACACAGCTGCAGGTGGAGGCTCACGTTTGGCTGTGTTTGACCACTAGGTGATGATAGAGACTGTCGAGTTGTTGGCAACTCAAATCACTGAAGTGAACCACTGGTGTCTGGCAGAGCTGCAACATGGGACATTTAACATCACACTTACAGTGCAGGAATACTCAAACTGAAGCTAAACCCCTCCTGAGTTTGTACTCTGGTGCTTTTGAGTCACTGATGGTAAATATATTTTTTTAATGGGGTCGTTCTGAGATCAGGTCCAGTGGTACAAAATCAGAAAAACCAACCACGTTCACTGTGGCAGGAAAAGCAGCGATCCCCTCGGTGTTACCCGCTTAAAAAAAATAAATAAAAAAAAAGGTTTTATATTCCAAACTTTGGACACAAATTTCCTACACTGAAGAAAATATAGATTTTATACATAGTATTGATGACTCGGTCCCAGTTTGAACCCGTTTTCTCTCACTAGTAAGTCTCGTTGGTTTTGGTTTTGATGCTCACGGACACTGAAGTAAACATCCGTCTACTTCATGGATGTGGGACTTGTTGCCAAGCTGGAATAAGGACGACCGGATCACTGCTAAACTTTGTGACATCACAAAGTTGTTTTTCTTCTAATGTAGCCAGTGATAGGCTCGTAGGCCGGTTCTCATTGGCTGCCCGGAGTACACTACTCATGGTGCCCGACGTTAGTCTGCATCAGGCTTTGGCTGTCGTTCTGTTTGTGTTCTACCGAGTGCCAGCGAGTTTCATTTCTATTGTGGCTTTACTTGATTTTTACACAAACGCTCATAAAATCGGCGTCTGAACTTTGTCTTTCGATGCTTCTGTGTTTTGGTCGCCGTCCATGTTGTCGGACTGCTGCCAGATACGAGTTGGTGTGAAACTCATCATTAATGTGGACCGCTGCACATTATTCTTGGCTCAGTTTGAGTGTTGTTTTTTTTAGCTTTGTGTCCAGAGGGAGACGGCAGACAAGAGATGCTACTGCGATTTAGATTGCTGTTGTATAATCTCACAAACTTAGTATTGTCACAGCTTACCATTAGTGGTTTCTGTGGAAGACCATATAAGCTTTGCTCATCTTTTATTATGCCAAATGTATGTCAGTTAAATCAGGCAGTTAACATCAATAACAACATACAATTCACATTAGGTGACCAGGACATTAAATGTTGTAGTTCAGATCTGGTATGGTGCTTTTTGAGACTTTATTTTGTATTTATTTACTAGTTTTAGATACGTTAAAAGTCAATTCTCATATTTGCATATTTTAAAGTAAAGATATATTCCCAGTGCTTCTGAACAAACCGTCTGTTGCATCAACGCCTCTTTAACACTTTTCAGTGACAACATGTCAGCAGCTATTATAAACACTGATACTAGGAGAGCCGACTACACGTTAGTATATTGCTTAACAATGTGGAGAAGATTGGTGCATTTCTACACACGGGACTAATTTACTGTTTTTTTTTTTAAAATAAATGTATAATTTCAACTGAAATCTTGCAGTTATATTATTTTTTTTTTTTTTTTTAATCTCATTTGGTATTTGTTTTAAGTCTTGCTTTCTGCTCAGCATCACGTGCTTCCCTCGGCGTGTCACGGCCGCCCTGTCCGCCTGCATCAGCCCCATGTTGTGTCTCGGTTCCCGTCAGAGCGCAACAGGCTGCTGTGAGTTGTCCCACTTCCGTTCGTCCAGACACGCACGGCCACGATTAGATTTCTGCGAGCTCTCAGGCAAAAGGTGAAACGCGAGCGGTGGGACCGGGAGGCCGGAGGCCGGGGCCAGATGAACCGACAGGGCTGCACGCGAACGCCACGGGGACAGATTGTTTCACCGTGGGCGACGTGTCGTGTGTGCTGTCGGACTTGAACATGTCACGGATGCATTTAAAGTGAAGGCGGACGTTTGTGCTGGCTGAGAGTGGTAAACTAGCGTCATCCCGTTCTGAGCTTTAAATTGCAGGCTGCACAATGTTCACCCCCTCCAAGTTGGAGGCCCGGTGAGCTGGAACGACTACTTGGGCCAAAACCTTTCCGATGGTTGTACCAGGCGGCGGCCGGCGCTATCCCTGCCTCGCTGTGTGTTTGGGTTGCTGTATTCCTGCATTCCTGATTATTCTTCAAACCACTTGAAATAAAACAGTATCCCACGTACACAAATCAAGTTTCCAAATATCATCCAGCACAATACTTAGAAATCTGTGAACTGTCTTGGTTCTTTTAGGAATTCTCACACATGAACATTCATCAGCATTCGCTGACACCATATTAGTGCTTTGCTGTGACGTATAGATGCCTATAGGCAGGCCGAGGAAGTGGCAGTGGTGTTGAATTGTATGCAGCTGTAATTTAAAATGGCTAATCTCACAGGCAAGTCATCCATAGCACCCTTCTGAAAAGTAATACCTGTTTCCATGCCCGGGGCAACTTTTGCAGCAGGATATAATCAATCTTCGGTCGTATCTGTACACATCATCTCCTAAGATATTTAGCTTTATGTACGAATGCTATGCGCCGCAGTAATTTAATCTTGGCTTAAAGGAAGCGTGTTAATCTTTCAAACAAATGAGATGCGGCAGCTTTAGCAACAAAAGAGGAGGGCTGTAAAAGTCCAACATTTATCGTGTTGTGCTGGAGACTATTGTTGTATTTTAGAGGGACTCTCACGGGCCTTAAATCAAGAGCATCGTCTGCCGTCTGGACAGGATGTTGTACATTTGATTCATTTCATTCACATTCTGTTCGTCACGAGAGAGAAATAAAATAAAAATGCCTTTCTTCAAATGTTAATGGACGTTAACTTTCATGTCATAGTGGTACGTGCTAAATTCGGTCGCTCTTCTGTCAGTAAATCTTCCGAACTTTAACTCATTAAGCCTTAATTGGCTCATTAGAACTTTTTAAAGTAGGTCAAGAATTGTCCTTAGGAAGTGTCAGCTGATGCCGAGTATCCTCTAACATTGTAGTAATGCTTTAAGCCCCACGGGCTCCTCTGAGCAACCGTGCATCTGGAAATGAAGTCGATCGACAGCCACAGAGAAGGAGACGGCTATAAAAAGATATCGAAGCTCCTCCTGCTCGCAATTTCCACCGTCCGAAATGTCAAAAATGTCAGTCAAAGGGACCAGTGGAGGTCCAAACAACATGCAGCACTTGGAGATGCAATTCTTGTATGAAAGGTGCTATACAAATACAGATTATTATTATTATTATTATTATTATTATTATTATTATTATTATTATTATTATATGAATGACACACAAAAAAAACAACCTTTGAGATAAAAAAAAATAATACTATTGCTCCTTTGTTGGTCTATTCTGGTCTTGTTTGTGTTTATCTCCATGTGTAACTTAATCAAGTATATTATTGGCATCTAGTTGGTTTAATTAAATCAGTATTATTTATTTTTGACTGAAACACTTTTAATATGTTTTATTTTCAACAAAAGTAGCTAAATTCTTGTTGTTCCTTAACATCATGTTTGAATCGATAACGTAGTCGCTGATTTTAGACGCCCGTCGCAACACAACCTGATTTCTCTCGTGTACTCTCGTGGTCGTAAACAATGATTTGTTTCTTCCCTCAGAGGAAAGAGGAGGGTCGAGGAGACGGACAGATGGTGAAGCTATCCAAACTGAACGGAGTGAAAAAGGTTGAAGATGGAGGTGAAAGAAGAGAGATGATCACACCCACTTTAAGAGAAGCGCTGACGAAGCAAGGTGAGAAAAGGTTGAAGAGGAGACGATAAAAAAAAATAAAGTTGAAGGAGAAATCAGCTTAGTGACTGACACCTGATCACTGACTGACACCTGATTGAGCACTGACTGACACCTGATTGAGCACTGACACCTGACTGATCACTGACTGACACCTGATCACTAAAGAACATCTGCTGTGTGTCACTGGTGACGGTGAATAATGTGTTCACATTATCGAGCTTCTGTTGATTTGCATAAAAAAAAGAAAGAAAAACAACATGACAGCGAAGACACCCGCTGCTTGTCAGGAGATGTTTAACCTTACTGTTTCCACAAGGGCAGCAACGCTGTAATTCACTTTAAAGCAGAAACTATGAGTTATGCCATTTTTTTTTTTAAGTGTCAGCAGTAAATCTAAAACATCCACAAACCGGCAGCCGAGAAGTCAAATTAGATTTCTTTTTTTTTTTTAAACGAGGTATTTCCTCCATTTAATAAAGTCAGTATTATGATCCAGTTCAGTTTACTGACAAGGACATCTTATATTTTAATGGAAGTAGTATAGCCATCTTCACCCCCACCCCACCCCTCTCCTCTCCTCTCCCCACCACACACACAGTCAGCTTACACAACGCTCTATAAATAGAACTCTGTTTGCAAGACTTCACTTCATTTGACCAAATGTTGACCTATTTCGTGGTGCTTGTTGGCACCGGTCCGTCCTGGGGGGTGAGGGGAGGTGGGGGGGTGGGGGGGCAGCTCGTTTGACTTGGAATTAAAGAGCGAAGGATAAAAGTTCTGGCTTTGTTTTAATGGGATTCAGTGTTGAAAGGCTGCGTTTCCTGTACAGCCTTTTCCTGGCATGGCACGGATGCAAAACACACACACACACACACACACACACACACACACACACACACACACACACACACACACACACACACACACACACACACACACACACACACACACCAGTGTACCTCTTGTGCCGTGTCCAAGAAAGTTTCAGCAACGTGCTTCACATTGTAGAATATATATTGCCGTTAAGGTGTCTCTGAAGACTGGAAGTTTCTGATGTACCTATTTCCCGTAAAAGGGAAAAGCAGGAGAGAACACCATCGATCAAAAGCCCGGGATGACGGTGGCGTTAATTAAGATTTGAAAGCGCTTAAGGCGGCGCTTACTCGCGGTCATTAGGAAAGTGGTTTGGTGCAGCGTAGTCGTTAAAGGCGGCTTCGCTGCGTTTGGTTGTGACTCCACGTACCTCCGTTACCGGAAACGGTAGCAAAAACTACATTTGTTTTTAAATGTATAAACTCGCACATCTGTTGTAATTTTCCGTTGTGCCGTTGGAGTTGTAGGAGACCAGCACAGGGTCACGAGAGAAGCCAACAACCTAATTCATTATCCCACTAACAGTTGCTTGAGGATTTTTATCATCAGCGGCGCCTCGTAGCAAAATTGTAGAAAATCAAAACGCTATTTGAGATGGTTTCAGAGATTGAAGTAATAAGCTGAGAAAGTGAAACAATAAAAAGTGGTGGATGTTATTACATGCTACTGAAACACTGAAAGAGGATCCGTTGTCTTTTTTTTTTTTTTAATTACTTCTTGCAAAACCAGCACCTGCAAGATACTTAAAATAAGAGCAGCAAACTTCACCAAACAAATTAGTTGATTAAACACATCTTCCTCCCGCTCGTTTGATTTCCCTCGAGCAGCTGAGATTTGAAGAGAGTATCACACTTCCAAGTATAAATTGATTTCACAATTTTGAATCATATTGAAGCCAATAAGTTTTATGTACAATTTGTATTCCTGCCCAGAAGTTTGATGGCAGCTAAAACACGTACGAGCTTCCACAACATGAAGCTGACACCCGAGTTGGACTTCAGGCTGCTGCGCTGCCACTTGAAATGATTTTTAAAAGTCACAAAGCTCTCCTGGTTGAAGCAATCCCATTATCACATCCTGGTGTTTGTCTTTATGTTTCTGTTCAGGATATAAACTAATAGGAAGTCACTCGGGAGTGAAGCTCTGTCGATGGACCAAGGTAATAGAATTTACTACTTTCACACATTCCTTTCTAAAGTTTTCACTTCACATTACGATTGTTGTCAGACTGAATGCGTGAATCCCGTTAAAAGTGTTGTTTCTGTCGGTTAGTCCATGTTGCGAGGACGAGGAGGTTGTTACAAGCACACTTTCTACGGCATTGAGTCGCACCGCTGCATGGAGACGACGCCCAGCCTCGCCTGCGCTAACAAGTGCGTCTTCTGCTGGAGGTTCGTTATCACTTGTTTTCACATCATTTGCGAGAGTCCTGAGAAGTTGTCGTGACCTGCGTGTTAGCAAGAATGTGACGTATCATAACACAGCGGTTGAAATTTCATATATCTCAATACGGTCTGCAAGGTAATAAATTGCCTTTTTTTTTTTTTTTTTAACACGATTTTAGGAACATTTACATAGTATACACGATTTCCTGTCTGAAATACCAGGAATCTTTGCACATAAACTATAGATTACAAAACGATTAGTCTTAAGAATTGATTTGGAAAGATAACCTGACGTTGTAACAGTGAAGTGTGTCTGGACCAGAGTTACTAGTTGCTCCCCATCACTTAAAGTGTTTACTTCTTCCACTCTGTTCTTAAGTTTGGACGAGACCAGACTTTACTCCCAACATTTAGTTGTTGTTCTTTAGTATTCATTTTGCTATATACTGATTTAAAACGCTGATAAAGTGAGATGTACTCGCGCCACATTACCGAAGGTTGTGCTTTTCAAGATTAGGAAAGATTGCCTGCCTCTTTTTTTCCCTTCTTGTCTAAACCGAACTCGCTCGGTGCATTACTCAAGACCGCTGCCTGTCAAGAGAGGGAGGAAAGCTCACGACCAGAATAACTCCCAAGGCCTGAACGTGGACACTGATTCATGGTGTCACCGGCGAGATATCGGGCCTTTTATTCCTTCAAGTTCCATTTGAAAAGGCGCCTCTGTTGAGCGCTGAAAGGTCGCTGTCAGGACGTGCTGTGGTGAGCTGCTTCCCTGTCGCCACAGATATGCCCGTCGCTCTTAAGGAAGCTATGTGGGGTGACAGGAAATAAGCAACTTCAGGGCACCGGCGCGTCGTTTCTGCCGTCGCCAGCATCCACCTCTCCGTGGCAACAGGTGGCGTTAGATTGTCGTGGGCACCGTGATGCCGGTGTGGGCATATGCATGCGACAGACTGTCTGAAATTTGTGATGCCTCAGGATTTTTTTGCTATCGCACATAGACATCACACTCGGGCAGTTAGGAGGTGTTATTAACACCTCTTTTTACAGGAGGATGCATTCCTTCACTTAATATGTTTTTATAGGGTGAGAATACACACACCCACATGAGTCACTTTCATTTTGTGAATAAATATCTTGGATCTTAATGTTTGGCAAGATTGCTCCTCTGATTCAAGTACAATATGATTTTAAACCCTTTTAAATCTTGTAAATGAGTCCAGTCTAATGGCCTTAGTGTGTTTAAATCAGAGAAATGCCTTTGATCCATTCAGTCTGTCGCTTGCTTTATTTAAAGATGGTGCAATGTCTCATTAGTTTGTATTGGAGCTGGTTTTGAAGCCCAGATTTGTAGTTTATGGTCTCTTTTTCCATTGGGAGCCAGAACCATCCATGTGTTTGGGTTTTCCCTTTTTATACTGTAGAAACAAACCGACGCTGCCTCGGACCGAAGCGAACGCCGTCGGTGCGGTTGCACTTCAAGACGCTTTGCTTTGGCCTCGAGCCGTGGTCGCTCCTCACTGCTCCGGCAAGCAGGGAACAAATGTTGTAGGAGTAGTTACAATCAGTGTGTCTGTAGTTCGTCCTTATCTGTTGGTGTCTGTATCCCCCCCACCCCCACCTCCAGACATCACACCAACCCCGTGGGCACAGAGTGGCGCTGGAAGATGGACACTGCAGAGAAAATCCTACAGGAGGCTTTGGAAAAGCACCAGAACATGATCCGACAGTTCAGAGGTTGGTGTCCCACAAGGTCCCACATGCAAACACCAGCTGTCGTCCCACGTCTGTGTACACCTGATGGATTTCACACTCTTTTTTTGTCTTGCACCTCTTTTCCATATTGAGTTTATTGCTCACGACCTCCTGTTATCCCGTGTTTAATGAGGCAAGACTCAAACACTGATGTTCTGCTGTTTGGTCACACCCTTTCTACACCACCTCATTAATCACTTCTCAACTGTTTAGTGAGATCTTCAACAGGTTAGAATTCATACTTATTTAAGTTAACTTACTGTTAAGTATTCTAGATTAATTTATCCATATACGTTTCAATTACTTGTCAAAACATAATGAAAAGGCCGAGTGCACTTTTCTAATCTCTGGGGTGATGAAGTTTCCTGCGCTGTCTTACCAAATGGTTCAAAAGCCAAAGACACGGAAATCTCAATGATACAAAACAGAAAAGCAGCAAATCATCATAGTTGAGCTGTAACATATAAATGTTGAGTATTTTTTATCAGATAAAACTTATGAATAATTGATAGTCTGCATTTTTTTTTTATCTATTCAATTTTCAGTTGTTGTTTTCTTGTGAACAGCACAAAGGGTTGTTAATATTTTATTACCATTACCATCAAAGACACACACACAACATTAATAGATTCCTCAAGCCTGTTTTTTTTCGTTTTTTCTCAATTTTGACCATCTTCTATTTGAGTGTCAGCACCGTGGTCTTCTTTAAAAAAAATAATAATAATAAAATGTCACCTGCAATGCACACCCTTATATCACATAAAACTATCTATAAATCTACAAAATCTACAGTACATTGACATCAAGGATTGCTTGGCCAACACACATGGCTGTAGCTTCAGCCAAGTGGTCTGAAGGCTGGCCTTGATCCTGCGCCCCGAGAGTCAAAAAGCCGCCTCTCTAACCTCAAAGCTGCTGCTGCTGATCTCATTATAAAACAGTGAAGCAATTGTACTCTGGGAAATTATATAAAGGCCAAATGCTAGAAGCTTCTGAAGACATATCTTCTTCAAAGGGCTGCTTCATAGCTAATATCATTCTCAGAGCAGTCATCCAGGAGGTATTATAATGCACGTCATCATCAAAAATGTACTTTCCTGAGGTGACTGTAATTGAACTGTAGCACACACATGCTTATGTTGACATACGTTGTTTTTTTAGTTCACTGAGTTAATTCTTTTTTTCTTCACAAATAGTATTATACTTTTTTTTGTATGCGAAAAAACTGCAAAAAAGCACATTTCCAACTGTTGTTGCAAAGCAGAACTTTGCAATTCTAAGGCTGTCGTCATCACCTATAATCTTCTTTCCTGCTGCTCTATAAAAGCACATTATGCAGCCTTCAAGGCCATTTACAACCGACAGTGATACATTTTACTCTAGCACAATGGACTATCCATGCAGAACCTTCAGAAAGGCTGGTGCCTGCTCTGACTGCATGATGCTCTTTTGTAAAAATGTCTCATCAACAGCAGTTTGAAATGCAGCGCAACCGTTTATTATTTAAGTTATTAGTCACCATTTAAAAGTGATTTTTTTTTTCCTTATTACCCTGCAAGCTGTCTGTTAATTCTTTGCTTGTCCAACTCTCGATAATCTGAACCTGTTAATGTGATTAACGACACCTAGAAATCCTTCATATAAAACAGCTATTGTTTCAACCGGATGTTTTGTTGTTGAATGTCGCGGCGAAGGAGCATTTCAAACTAGATTTACTCTTTTGAACAACCTGTTTCTTTCTCGGGTCCAACTGTTTCTTGCCACTTGGATCCGTCCCGTATGAGTCTGTGCTCGAGGCGGTGTGGTAAAATTGTCATGAGTGAGAGCCTCCTCGGTGTCACCGTGCAGCACAGTCGCATATCAGAAAGGAGCTCGGCGTTGTTCTACCTTTGGCAGCTCAGCGAACGCATTAATTCAATATTTTGTTGTGTGATTCTCTTGGCGCCAACATCACAGCACTTTCAATTACTCGAATGACGCGTCCCAGTCGTGCACACTGAACTTGGACACGTCACCCTTTCATCCGAAGCCCAATGGTACGTGCTAGACACCGACCAGTATCACCTGGAAAGGTTTATCACACATCACACATGAAATATTTTGGGTGAAGTTTTGGCGTCGGACCAGAAATATTGCAGGTCGAGTCCAGAAGGTCATTGAAGGTCTTCGATAATAGTTTTGCCTCGAATCAAGTCCGTGGCCCCGAACTCAACAGGGTAACCATCATTAAAACAGTTTTCCATAAAGATCAGATTCTTTCCCGGCCGACTTGATTTTATAGCGTTCCACTTTAGAAATAGAGACTTCTCAAACCATCTCGAGGGAGGGAATCGTCTGAGAATGTAATAAAATGTCACATTACTGAAGTCATAAGATAATGTGCAGTGCCACGACAATGACCCGAAACATTAAAAGCTATTAAGAAGAAGAGCACGAGGTCCTGCAGCAGGGCGAGCCAGAACCAGAGGAACCAGAAGCAGCTAAGAGGGCCGATATCAGCTGTAGGAGTGAAGGATCTGTCAAGAAAACATGTTTGGGTTTGATCTGTTTTCTGCTCTACGACTGTATGAAGTCAATTGATGAATAAAAATGGCATTAAAAGAAAAGACCCCCACTTTTCTTGTAGCACTGAAAGCTTTTGCCACGTTACTGTATAAATTGAATGTGTGTTTAGACACTCTCCTTGCCGGTCACGTGCACCATCCACCTCCACCCTTTACGAGCTCCATTTAAGTGGGATTCCTCCTGAGGGACGGACGGCCTTTTGACGTCCTTGCAGCTGCTGCGAGATTTAATTTTGACCTCGGCAACAATCACATTATGTGGTTCAACTATAGAAAATGCAAACTCATCAATAATTCATAGTTTTTTTTTTTTTTTTAAGTATACGAAGGCAAAGGTCCAACATTTTATTTTACTGAGGGTTCACTGCATTTACTATAAAATGAAATAGCATCTGCTCCGAGTACAGCCATGTGGCATTAAACCCCCCCATGATATTGTTTGAAAATTTCCCTGAAGGATTTAATGTTTCTTCCCCTTTATTGTAAAATCTTTCAATGTCATACAACTTTTAATACTTCATGCCGTCAGCAGAAAGCACCTGCACCCCTCTGAATCCTGAAAGGAGACTTGATCAAATCACAAATTCTGTTTTCCAAACAAATACACACATCAATCCTCCTGTTCATTTTCATTGGTGTCATGGTCCCGGATGGTTTTGTTCATTTCTCAAATTTAGTTCCCGCGTGCATCTAATTTATGTCTTCATCCACATATGAACTCGCCTCAATTTGAACAAACCTATTTTCTTTGGCGTAACAACAGCTGATGGAAACAGAGACATGATTCCTCACTCTAAAAGTCGTTTTTCAGAGGAGTCTGGTCTTGGTTGTCAACTATTTTTATGAATGAATCTGTTTTTGTTTTTTTATTGAGTGTTTTATGAGTTGATCCTGTTGAGCTTCTGCTGTTCAGCACCCTGGAGTCGAACCCACGACCACCCAGCGCAGAGCTGAGAGATCGAATGAGTTCTGGTCTTATTCTTATATTCTCATTTCACTAGACGTCCCTCTTGCTCCTCTTTGGTTGTATGTGATTACTAAGTTTGACCTCAAGCTGTTATTTCCCATGGTTTTTGTTGTTGTTTTTTTTTTTTTTTTTTACTTTGAATTGGCAGTGCTCTTCTTTATGTTTCCACATGCAGGGCCTCTCGTTTTATTTTTAGGGAAGCATTAATTAAGTCTGACTTCCAAGCAATCATCTAATTCCCTGACCCGTCTCCCCTCCAGGTGTCCCCGGAGTAAAGCCCGAGCGATACGAGGAAGGCTTGGCAGTCCAACACTGCGCCCTCTCCTTGGTGGGCGAGCCAATCATGTACCCTGAAATCAACACCTTCATCCGCCTCCTGCACAGCCAGCGCATCTCCAGTTTCCTGGTCACCAATGCACAGTTCCCCCAGGAAATCAGGTACGGGAACTAGTGGACATTTACATCTTGTTTGTGTGGGTGTTATAACTGTATTCTGAACCGAGCTGCGAGAGTCGAGGTCTCCGCTCGCTGTGTTCATGTTTGGTTGATGGAGGGTTCACCGTGTACACAGTTCTTGGGCGTATCTTATGCACTCCTAGTAACTGCATGAAAAATTCATACAAGACAATCCAGCTTCATGTGATATGTACAATCCACACACACACACACACACACACACACACACACACACACACACACACACACACACACACACACACACACACACACACACACACACACACACACACACACACACACACACACACAGTTCTGCTTTGTACTGAAGGTCGAGGAGGGTTTTTGAGAATCAAGGTTAAAGGTTTTGTGTCTGAAGAAGTAAAAACGCTGAAGTGACCTCAGTGTCAGCGTCTACTCAGCACTCTGTCAACACAGGACTCCGTCGCTGTATATCTCGACATCCCTTCTAGGTTCAGAAGAGGTTTGTGGTTGTTTTGTCCATCAGATGTACAATCTGTGATGTGAAGTCTTAAGACGAAGTGCTGAAAGTGTTTTCAGGGCCGCTGAAAGCATTAGACTGAAGTCGACATCTGTTATATTATTTATAGCGGGAGCTTACATAGATGATACTTTCTTTTTTTGCCTTTATGCTTTATTCCAGGATGAGTTTTTCAGTTGCGTGTTGGATAATAGCTTGTTGTATGTTTGCTGTTCTCTGTTCTTCTAATGGAACCGTGTGTCAGACTTCTGGCAGATATCGAGTCAGATGACCCTCACGGCGGGTTTTTTTCCGCATCGATTTGGCCGATGTGTTGTAAAAACCAGTTGTTTACTTCTACGTAGAAATGATCACAGACTTTTAATGTTGCTGTTCGCAGCCCGACAACCTCCGAGTGATGATACAAAAAGCTATAAATACAACTCTTAAGGGACAATTGTGGTTTAACGCTTCGCATAAATATAAAGTCACAGTCTCCTGTTGGCAGTTTCCTCCCGGTCTCGACTGAGAAACTGTACTTCACTTGATGTATTGGAGGTAATCATTACGTTTCCAGATGTTCAGATGGCTCCTGTTATGCCTTTTGAGAGCTCTCACTTCAGATCCACCTGCAAGTTGTCAAAACTCGTACTGACACGCGTGAAATGTCAGCTAACCGTCCTGTCACAGCTGCACTTATCACATCCTCATCGAGCAGGTTGAACGCGAGGACGCCGGCCATCAGCTGTCGTTACCGTCTGCCTGAGCGACCTGGTTGGAGATGAGCTGCTGCACTTTATCCGCTTTCTATTTCACAGCTGCTTTGATAAAGGGGAGAGGTTCCTTTTTTCTTTCTTTTTTTTTTTTTTTGTACAGACCTCCACCAGAATTAGAAACTGAATTTCCAGACTTGTACGTGTTGTGTCTTTACTTAATTGCTGCTCTTTCACAGCAAATATTTGAGTCTCTCATTTGACGACGTGATAATGTGGAGCTCAGCCGTGTGAATGTTTCCCATCGTTCTGGTTCTGTTCACCTCTCTGGTGCATCCTTCTGCACAGCTACAGACAATTAAGTTCATGTCTTTCCTTTTTCCATAGTGATAAGAAGCATACTTAATACAACTGCCTGCTTCATAGAGTTGACAGAAACATTCATGTAACTTCAGAAGAATAAAGATGTTTTTTTCTTTTGTTAATATCCACAAATATTGTTTCCCAAACACTTTCCAGATTTTGGTTTTTTTTACTGCTTTTGTCGTCTGACAGTTTCTCAAACTAGATCATTCCCGTCTTCCTTTCTCCTCCATATTTCCTCTCTACTCCAGGACGTTGGTGCCAGTTACTCAGTTGTACGTTAGTGTGGACGCCAGCACCAAAGACAGTCTGAAGAAGATCGACCGGCCGCTTTTCAAAGACTTCTGGCCTCGCTTCCTGGACAGCCTGAAGGCCCTGGGAGAGAAGGTAAGCTGAGCTGTCACTTACTTTGCTTTCCACCCAGACAGGTGAGTGGTTCAACTGTCTTACTCCGATGGAAGATGATGCTTAAAAAGAATCTGCTGAGTCAAATCTACCTGGACAAAAAAATAAATAAAAACAAAGAATACAACTATAAAATAAAGAGAAAACGGGGATTGATATTCACAAGAAGTGAAAAGCTGAGATTTTAAATGATAATTATGTCGTAGACGGTTCGTTAAAATAACAGCTTTCATGAATTGAGGTTATGTCACTGTTACAGTCTGTACAATTTAAGTAACCTCAACCTGTAAATATGAGCACATATTGCCCCCCTGATCAAAATAACTTATTACATCAGCTTTGATTAAGTCTATTTTCTTGCCCAGCCTGACTAATTTGAAAGTTGTAAATTAATTGGGTAATTTTCTGCAACATGTTTCTGCTTTGGATTCTGTAATTAGCTGTAGAACAATTTTTCCCTTGGAAATCACTCTTGATTAATAATCTTACAGCTGGGTATTTTTCCTGTTACTATCATCTCGCTGTTCGTACCCGTTTTCAAAGGATTTTTTTTTTTTTTTTATTGTACTTATGTGAAGTTCTATATATATTTCTAGATATTAGTTGGCTACGTACTGTATGTGTGATTGCATAATTGCCGCGAGTTGATGAGCATCTCGGCTAAACCAAAAAAATGTAATGAGAGCGGGGACACTTGTGACGGCGCACCTGTTTAATCAGCCGAGGAGCCCCGCGGCATCCTGGGAGCCCCGCGGCATCCTGGGTGCTTCTGCCAATTAAAGGCGCCGCAGAAATGTCAATAGTCTTATCATTTTCTCTCGAATGCATCATTTGCTTTACTCCCAGCTGAGAGGAATGAATACACGTTTTGCACATTGTTTATCTTGACGAGATGTAAAGCCTGCGAGAGCATGTGCATGAAGATTATGTTACTCAACATAAAGTTCACATTTACAATACAATCTGTCATTTCAACCTAAATGAAAAATGTTGTTGCTCATCCTTTACAGATGAAGGCTCAGGCTTCTTCTGCTGGCACTGGCTTGTGTGAGGGTTGCTGATAAGAATCCCCATCATTTATTTATGGAGCTAACCAGATTAAAAACAAATTTAAAAAAAATCCACCGTTGAGATTTAAAGTTTAAAGAGTCACCTGAATATTATTGTTTCTTTTTTCACCGTGTGTTTAGTTTTGTGGGATTTCTGATGTTTTAATAAGCCTCCATAGTAGTGGACACTTTTATTATGTTCTGTCACATTGCTCCTAAAAATGCCCTGAATAGTAAAGACATTTTTAAAAGATTAGTTTTTATCTTCTCTCAGACTTATTGACTTTTGATTTTGACCTCCTGTGCAGATTCCCTTGTTTTTAGTTGGAATGATTCAGAGCAGCTGATGAAAACTGGAGCTTCAATTGAGCTCTCGAACACAGACTGAGATGTCTGTATTTACCAATTCCCATGTGATGACAGTAAGATGCCAAAAATGACAAGAAGCCATTTAAACCTTTTAACAAGTGTGAACTGTGTTGCAGCGGTTTAAAAAAGAAAAGAAAAAGTGCATCCAATAGTCTTCCACGTCATTTAATCATTTGTGAGAAGAGGGATAGTCCATTATCACGTCCTGCATCGAGCCACGAGGCCACTTGTGTAAATCGATTCTCTCCGTTAGCGCGTTTTGTAGAGAGGGGGAGAAGAAACAAAAATGGGACTTCGGTGAACAACCAAACGACCTTGAGAAAGATGTGAGCTATAAAATCTCTGAGGGAGCCTCCGTTGCACCTTTCTGTAATGAGCTCGTTTCCCCTTGTTCAATGCTTTAGCAAGCAATGGACAAACTCATTACTACTCCGGGGGACTGCCTGGTTTGAGGCAATTCACCAGTGATGGATCATCGCGCTGTAATTGCGTTTAGATCACCGTTTTCACTAAACCTCAGCAGAAATATATCAATGGCCACCTGCTGAGGTCGGCACAAATAACAGGGGCATCTTAAAAGAATCAATAGCCTGACAATAAATGGTAACCGTTGGTGACAGCAAAGTCCTGCTGGACTTCAGAATTACACTTTTGTCCGCCGGCACATTAACTGCATCTCGTTATTTTGAATAAAGCTTCACAGTCTGACAGTCGGAGGATCCATCGATCAAGAGAATTACTTTTAAAGTTGTCAAAAATGTCTTCACGATATCGGGGTTTCCTGACTCGGCGTTCTCATGAACACAACACGCGTCAGACATCCTGAGGATGACACCAAATCTCCAAACTCCATATTGTGAAAATGTCAGCAAACCTCAGCCTTTTACGATTTTGTCTCTGGATTCGGTTTCTGGCGTGAAATATTATATATATGAATTCTTTTATTTAATGTTTTTGAAGAGTGATAATCTGAATTATTGGCCTCGTTGTGGCAGTTTGACAAAATGTGAGGCACGGTTTTGGCCCGTCGGTGTATTCAGATTAAATTAAAAGGAGAGCCCTTGATGTTGCTCATATTTTATACACGCTTTGAATGTTGTGTCTTTTAAGCTGACATTTTTGAAAACAAACCCTCGAGTCAATAAAGTGTTTGGATCAAACGTTTTCTGTCAACACGACACACGATACAAGCGTACATGTTTATTTTATGAAATACCTCACCTCCCTGCTTCCACCCTCCAATTATCCCTTCCCCTACTGGGCTGAAAGGACCCAGTGTTACAGATAACCGTCCGGTGCGAGAGGAGGACGGCGAGGAAACGTGGGAACGAGTGCACGCTCTCTCCTCCCGCCGCCGTTTGCTGGTTTCTCGGTATTAACCATTCGTCGTGTCACGTGTGCGTCCAATCCTGTTTCTGTCTGATCGTCTTTCTTCCTCTTCATCACATCGGTTTAAAGCCGTCGACAAGACACGGCGTGAAAAGATCTTGTTACAAAGATGAATCGGTACTCGTTTAGTCCATTAAATACACACACACTACAGAAATATCATGTGTATGTATATAACCTTTACGTTTGGACACCTTCCATGGATCCCACACCCCTCTTTGTCTTTCCAGAGACAGAGGACGGTGTACAGACTGACGCTGGTGAAGGCCTGGAACGTGGAGGAGATGCAGTCCTACTCTGAACTCATCGCTTTGGGCCAGCCGGACTTCATCGAGGTCAAGGTACGACTCGGCAACATTTGCACGATCCTCCTCTTTTCTCAGCTAATTTTTTGCTTTATTATTGAAGCAATATATTATTTAATCGTTTTTACGCCTATAGAAAGGTGCCTGAAGAAGAAGAAGAAGAAAAAAAAAGAAAAGCTGATCAGAATCATTAAAACGTTATATTTTGGAATATGAAACGCATCCTGAAAAACGGCACCAATTCTCATCAGTTTGACAGTTTCTCATTAGATCTGACCCCCTGCTGACTTGATCATGTTGAGATGAGGCCTGTGTGGCCGGAGGTCCTCTTGTTCTTCTCTCCACTAATGTTCTACGTAATTGTGACTGTGGCTGAATGAAATCGAGACGCCTCCCGACTGGATACGAATCTGAAACGTTGTGAAAGTGTTGTCACGGGCCTCTATATGTCAGCGTTTATAAGTGGGCTAGATCGCTGGAGTGGTGGTCTGCGAACCGCACCGACCTGCTGCTGGTCATTGCTGGTATTAATAGTGTGGGAGGAGGCCACCTGGTGGCAGTCTGAGCTGTTGTTGTCATGGCGACGAATGTGCCTGAATCTGTGATCACTGTTCAGTGAGCGGCTCATCAACTTTGTCGTAGTAGTAGTAGTGTGTTGGAGTGGATCCAGTGAATTGTGTTTGCTGCACTAGTTCAGACCTTTGCACCGTTACACTTCCTCTACTACATCATATTATGTTTTGACCTCATTAATAAATGAGGTGAAATTAATGCATGAAATAAACTCTCCGAAATACACAAAAATCTAATTTAAGCACTTTGGCTTTTTACCTGAAAGGAATGAATTATTTATTAATACGCTTTTATTTTTGCCTCTGCGTCTCATGTGGCTGCTGCGTTATGATTTCATCGTTTCTATCCGTTCTGTGTCACAGCTCATGCTTTATTGTAAATATGAATTTGTTTGTGGTCCAAAATGGTTTTCAAATTATGACTTGCTGGTCTAAATGAGCTTTTGCGTATTAAGCAGCTTCCTTTTCTCCGATAGATCTGACAGGCTGTTCACAATGATCTGTTTTTTTTATTCTTTGTAACCCTCTTGTAGGATGTATTTCTTTAATATTGCATATAGTTCACTTTTGATGTCCCTCTTTGACTTAATGCTGCCTTTGAACACAAAGTTAGAGATTTTATCCTCGGTTCCTCATGAACAGTGCCACGCTCTATAATAATAATAACAATAATAATAATCATTCATAATCCAGAGCGCATCACATTACTGCGCTCCTTGACAACAGAGCTCCTCCACTGGACGGTCTCCGCTGGGATCTCGCTGCTCCGAGCTGTTGCTTCCTTTAACCTTCATTTATCCGGACTGGGTTCGCTCAGCTGAATGAAACGTGTTTCTCAGTTACACTGAATCCCACCTGGGAACTGCCCGGCACAAGTTGTTATCTGTCCGCCAACTGCAGACCAAAGCACGTGTGGGTTAAGCGTCTTGCTCAAGGGCATCTTACCAGTACGTGTTACATTAGCGAGGCTGACGCCAACATACGGCGTTTTCACTCATTCTTTCAGCATATCACTCTTTTATAATAATAATAATAATAATAATAATAATAAGCTTTTATAATATACTATAAAAGATAACGTGATGAAAGAGTGAACCTTGTGTTTGTCTCCTGTCTCTACAGTTGTGTAGTGGTTCACTCACCTTCCCCTCGTCTCTCTACTTCCATCCTTCCTCTTCTGTTGTTGCTCTGTTGCACTCCATGTCGCCATTTGCTGTATATGCCAAAGCAATTTTTTTTTTTTTTTTTTTTTTTTTTTGCCATCTGTGCAAAAGTACATTTGACCCGCCGGGACGACGAACAAACACTCGTCTGTCTTCACCTTTCTCTCCTCTTCACTGAGTGTTTTATTGCTTCTTAAGTAAACAGCAACTTGCTTCAAGCAAATCTTCGCTCCGCGATTGAGTTTATGATGAGCTGTTAATGAGACACACACACACACACACACACACACACACACACACACACACACACACACACACACACACACACACACACACACACACACACACACACACACACACACACACACACACACACACTTCTAAATCCAACTTGTCCACTGAGACTGTTTTGTTTTTCCTGTTAAAGGTTTCTCATCGTTGTATATTGATCCACCATTTAATTACGTCAGCGAGAGAACAGTAGTAACGAGACAGCTGGGAGCACCGGAGGACCGGAGGACCGGACCGGACCGGACGCGTAATCAGAGCCGCTCATCCGCCGTGGCCGTGTGACCGCACGGCGACTTCACACGCCGACATGTTAAAGCTTCGCTCACGTATTTTTCTATTTTGCTTCCAATTGTCGTGCAGAGAAAGGCCCATAATTCTCTTTTTTTATTTTATCCAATGTAAAAAAAAAAAAAAAAAAACATCCTTGTGAAGTGAATATCTTCATTATCACATCATTATTTTAAGAGACTTTGTAGACCGTTATTCTTTTATGATAGATTGCATTTGAAGATGCACGTTTAATGAAGAAAAGTAATGGCGTCCTACTTCCTCACAAACACATGCACACAATCTAGTTGTAACGAGTCCTAATTTATTTTTATATTTGATTCTCACATTTGTCCCATATTCAGGTCTAAAGTTATTTATTATTCATCTCGTTGTCTTTGTACAGTTAAATTGTAAGTATTTAATTCTCTGACCTTCAGAGCAGCGTAAGTCCCAGTCAGATCCTCCTTCATCCTGAGGATCAATTATTAAGCCGTCTCTCTGGCACAAAAGTAAAGGGTCACTGTCAGGGTGAAGTCTCACTTGCTTTCTGATCTCTTGCGTCTCTTCTTTTCCCCTTAATTATCTCCTCGGTGTGCTTCTTATCTTCCTGACCGTGAGCAGTATGTATACTGTCCCTCTCCGAGCACATAAACCCGTCTGGCTGCTGAGTTTTGGTCGAACCATCGACTTCGGCGTCACGAGTCCAGTAATTAGTGCGTCCCGTTAAACGATACACTCGGCACACAAGACGCACTTTTTAAATTTAGATTATTCCATGTATCATCAGTTTTGTTCAAGATTACAGAAAGAGAGATTGTTTTTCATAAACACAGTAATTTTGAGTGTTTATGCAAATTTAAATACAAGTGTGGTGCTTGGATAGTAATTAGTAAAACTTTAGAAACTATTTGAAAATCCCGATCAGAATTTTGATTATAATCATTTGGAAGCCGCCTCATTTATTCAGATCTGTCTATTGATTTTTCAACCATCTGTGTTGTGAATGCGTTCGATCGAGACGAAGCGTGAGTCTGTAACGATGATGAATTGCGTCGGCGTACGGCGTTGTCCACCGTCCCCGAAAGAAAGAGCTTTGTTGTTGGCCCATTTCATTATTACTTCATCATCTGGTTTGACGCAACGCACTCTGCTCGTGTAATTTACCATCTGCTGTCCAATCGTTATCCGAGGTTTGATTTATCATCTCGGTGCGACATCAATATCACTTACCTGCCACTGGTCCGGGAAGGAAAGGGATGAGATGAGAGCAAAGATGTGAATGTACAGCGATGAGTTTGGTGCATGTTGCACACAGCGAGCGGCGCCTCCACCATCAACATTAACGATTTCCACTGAGGGCGAAAGACTCGCGTCTCTCGTCCTGTCGCTCCGTCTCTCCCTCGAACTCATCGCCTCCTCGGTTGAGACGGAACGTTTATTCCCTCCACGTATCTCAGAAGATCTCTTCCCATCTCGTGCTTTTTTTTTTTTCTTCCTCCCTCTTCCTGGTGATTTATATCGAGTCCTAGATGGTTGATCCCTATTCAAAGGGCCTCCGGGCGAGGCTGATAACTCCCGAGGTCTCTCATCAATTCTGTCCAGCGTCCCTCCCCCCCCCACTCCCTACACCCCTCCCTCTATTTCTCCAAACTGAGCCCATGAAGATACACTTTACTTTCTGTTTGTGTTTTTCTTTGTGAAATGAATTCACAAGCACCCCCCCCCCTCCACTCCACCCCCCTCTCCTCCCACCCCCACCCCCGCAAGACACATGTGGTGAAGTTAGCGAGGAGCCGGAGACCCCCTGCTGCTTCAGACTGGAGATGTGAAAGGCATCTCTGGAAATAGGTGGACCTATTAAAGAATACGGCCCATTATGTAGTGTGTAAGTGAATGCTCCAAAATCAAGAGTGGCACTTTTAATGGCGTCTTATGAAACGTTAAGAGACGACGGTAAAAAGCTGCGTGAAGGTAAATGAGAGGTAAACAATAATCAACAAATAACGAAGCATTATGTAACTCGTTTTAAAACATTTCCCCAGTCTATTTATTTTTCCTTCATATATTAACAGCACTTTATTTTCCACTAGACGTTCAACATAATGTTTACCGCCAATTTGTCAAATGTGTTTTTCTCGTGGGGTTTATATCTTTAGGTAATACTTTTATCTTTACTTGGTTTCCTCGGTTCTCGCCAACGCTCAGAGGAAACCGCTCACCTCGTGACCTTCAGATTCTGGACGTGACGTTTTGGAGAGTAGCGCGTCATCACAGGAATATGATGCGGTGTTTGAAGTGTGAAGCTTGTGTGAGATTTTAGAAATGGCCGGCCGGGTCAGTTGGTTCGTGCAGGTGTTTTTATATTTACAGAGTTTTTGTTGGTGGCTGTTCTTGGAGAGTTCACCGTTACTAGAAGAACCTGATATTTAACACGCTCACAAACAGGCGCGGATGCTCCCGTTTCTCTCCGAGATACCTGGGTGAGGATCACACGGCCTTCCTGGCCAACAGATCAGAGAGTTACAGTAGCACAGCTGCTGCCTTGGCGCCATCACAGCATCCTGACACACGGGTGACACACTGGGTCTGTGTGTGTGTCGGTGTATTTGTTTGGCTATCTTTGTGAGGACATTTTGGCCAGTCCTTCCCTCAAAAGGCTGTTTGAGCGTTCAGACTTGGTTTTATGATTTAAGATTAGAATCAGCTGTGCACTGGGAGGGAGGTCAGTCAGTCGAGATGGTTCAGGTTTGGCCGAATGGCCGAGCAGATGCATCATGGGAGCTACATTCCTGTGTACAAAGATTTGAACTTGGTAAGAGATGCTGAAGGAAACCAATTTTGACTCATTTTAAATTCTTAATATTTGCACTAAAGGGAAAACCCTCCTATAAATAAGCATCCCAAACAAAGCATTGCACCCGTGTGTATTACTTTGGTGCTACAGTTGGAGCGCAGCTGCAATGCTGCTGTCGACAAGCACAACACCACGTTCCTATCATGCAGTGCAGCGAAGCCTGAAGAGTGAATCCTATATAAAAAGTACATGCTACCAAAAGCAGAAAGCATTATACATGAATGAACTACATGAAATACAGGAATTTTACACATTGCTGCTTCGGTTCTTTGGTAAAGTGATCTGACCAACCAATGCTTTGGTTTTTGGCATAATTTCTCCAACACAGATATGTTACTTAGTGTTGATTTTTTTTTTTTTAATTTTTTATTGCGTGCTTTCTATACTATACGGGAACATCTTGCAGCTTTGTTTGCTGATTCAACATTGATGCTCACAGAAATTCTGAAATATTAAACCCATACGACTTATTCATTTTCCAAATCAGCCGCGTCGACGACCTCGTTAATGTTTTCGGTGTGTGGTTCGAAAGCTCTGCCGGTGAGACGAGTTATTAATACAAAGGTCAGTCCGGGTTTGACCGCCTCGACGGCGAAACATTCAAATATATTTGCAGAACAGCTCGACCCAAACGATTGTTCAGGGAGCTTAAGTCCAAATACTCCTTGAGTTTATGTTAAAAACAACAACCCGGAGATGAATGTAGTTGATGATGCAGGTCTCGTATTGAAGATTCTTTCAGTGCGTTTTCCTTCCTCCTCATCACTTGTAACCACAACACAGATTTAGCCACTATTGATCAGAAGACACTCAGCGGTCATCCTGCTGGTTTGATTGATTTCATGTCAATCTCTCTCTCTCCAGCAGGAAGGGAGATTATATCGGCCCACACGTTTGCTAGTGATTTCCAGCAGTTGTTGCTGTGCATCAACACTTTTTTATTTAATTTTTTTTTTTTTTTTATCATACATGATCAGAATTAGTAACATTAGTTAGATTGAGAAACCAAAGGGTCAAAACAGTTGAACCATAAAACTCGCTGAATAAAATCCTATTGAACAGTTGTGCAGCTGAAAGAAGGAAGTAAAAATTAATTTTCTCATGGTGGGTAGACTTTTATTTATTTATTTCTTTTAGCCCAAGTGTATAAAATTCAAATGAGGAACCTTTTTTGTAATAAGCCACTTGTCTGATTTCGAGGACTTTGACGCTCTGACTAACCAGCACATTTTATTCCATGAAATAAGAACCGAGGATCAGATGGCCGTCCTCCGTGGGTAAAGAACATCTGGTGGGTATGGACATGGTGCAGCTCCGTCTTCCCTGTGCTGTGGTTGTGATGGTGTTGATGTGTGTGTGTGCGTGCAGGGTGTGACCTACTGTGGGGAAAGCTCTGCCAGCAGTCTGACCATGGCCAACGTCCCGTGGCACCAGGAGGTGGTCTCCTTCGTCCGGCAGCTGGCGGCCATGTTGCCTCAGTACGAGATCGCCTGCGAGCACGAGCACTCCAACTGTTTGCTCATCGCACACACGAAGGTAGGAACTCGGCTTCAGAGTGTCGGGAAGCTTTTCTCACGTGAACGTAAAGCAATTTGAAGTTGTCACTTTGGAAAGTTTCTTTCTTTTTTTTTTCTTTCTTTATTTCGTTGTCTCATATTTTGTAGAACCAACTGTTTCAGCAGGGAGCATTTAACAGTAGTTGAAAAATAATGGTTGCTTGTAGCCTTTGCTCATTTTAATAAGCTTACAAATGGGATGTAATGAATTTGTAGTAATTCCTGCCAGAGATTGTGACGGGTTCAGAAGATGAACTGTTTATTCTTGTTTTACACGTAAAAACGGGGACTCAAATTTAGCAAAATATCTTCCGACACAATAAATAGATTTGCAAGAAATGTATTTAGTTGGTCATAGAGGGTTAAATTCATAATATCTGACCTGATATATATATAAAATATATATATATACATATGTCTATATGTATATGTGAAAGCTGTGACTTTACCCTCCACTTATTCACGAGCACCAATCATCGCGCCGCACAACTAAATCAGGAAATAGTTTTAGTTTCAAAATAGTTTGTGTGTATAATTTGAAGTGAACTGATTATCTCACATGCAGTATTATTATTATTATTATTATTATTATTATTATTATTATTATTATTATTATTATTAGTAGTAGTAGTATTAGCTCCAACTTGCTGGCTACACTGTCCTGCATCAGTTGCCCCAGACGGTGGATGCTGCGATAGCATCCCTTCACACATCATGTTGAATAATGTGAACATGCTGATATTTGTCGTCTTCTGTTTTGATTTGTTTTGTTCATTGGTTGTTGTTTTTTTTAAACACAAACACGTACATCTTGTCACATTTTGCATTCATCATCTGTCAAAGTAGCGTTTCAGACAACTCTCAAGCTCACTGCGGGTTCCTAGTTTTTTTACATTGGTATTTTGATTTTGACTCGTTTTATAATTTAGTTTTCTGCTTCCCATATTTTTGAAGTGTGAAACCATCCGAGTGGTTTTAGTCTGGCACAAGTTCACCGCCCAAGAAAGCATCAGTCAACGGTGGGTTCTGCCAAAGCAGCTGTCTTATCGATTATTGATGAAAGATGATTAATCGCTGTCTTGGCTGTGTTTGACGGAGTAGAGCCAACAGGGACGGATTAGATCCTCCAATTGAAGAGTTCAAACTGGAGTTTTGAAGTTGCACACGTTATATGGCAAAGACAAACCCAAGAAATCTGCTGGGGATATAAATATTTATTAGAACTGCTAAAAAAAAACAACTTTTATTTTGATTTAAAAAACAACAACATTAATTTGGTGTCAAGGGTTTTATAAAAAAGATGTACAAAATGTTGCAGGTAAAAAATGGACTGACTCACTTTACTTGTGGCTAATTGTCTGAGAAAATGCAATTATGTGGAAAATTCTGGCAGTTGCTGCGTTTCTCTCTTCTAACTGTCAATTTATAGTAAATCATGATTCAGAGCTTTATGATTAAAATTACATTTATTTAAATACGGATATTTGTGGCAAATTTGTAAAGGTAGAAATATCTAAATAACTAGCGGATGGATTGTCCTTGAATGTTGTCGCAGCATTCGTGGTCGCCAGACTTTGAGTCCTGAAAGCTTTTAGTTTTCCAATTAGATTTACATCCATAGTTTGTGAAGAATTGCCATGAAATTTGTGACATGCATTAATGCTGCTCAGTCATTTTTGTGATTGCCTTTGTTATTTAGTGAACATGGTAAATATTACACCTGCTTAGCATTCAACATGTGGAGGTTTTTTTTGCTTGCTATTAAAAGCGTCTTTGCCATTCGTGCAACTGCTTTAAAAACATGAATTCATTGTCACCTCCTCGCCTCCAACTGTCATTATGTCCGTAGTACACTCACACCAGCTCTTCATCTCTTCCCTCTTCCTGCTCTCAGATTGCAGCGTTGGTGCTCGACGCCGTGGAGCTCGTTTAATAGCAGCTCTGATTTTTTAAAAACCTTTTAAAGCATCTATTTGAGCTTTTCTAGACAAAAGCAAGAGAGGAGCTTCAGTTTTCAACACGTAACATCGTGACAAGAAAGTATAAATCTAGATGAATAAAATAGTAAATTATAACATGGGAGGGATAATTGCATAAACTCGAATAAAACTTGAACAGAAAAGCACGTATAATTAACCGTATTTCCCTCGTTGATACTCAGACTGGCTGCGAATCACCTGAGAGAAGAGGTTGTCGGCAATTCAGGTTTGAGTGACAAGTCGTACGCTCGGTTGTTAAGGACGACGGGTTGAAAGGTTCACCGGGCGCCAGGTACAATCCCACAAAAGCAAAGATATAAAGCAGATGCTAACATGACGACAAAGAGTCAGAGAAAGGTCTTGAGTTATTCACAATGGCTCACGTGTCAACTGCAAGAACCTGAAATGACCTTTTAATGTAGTGGAATGATTTCATCGCTGCCCTTCAACGTACCGAAGCACACGAGAGTCAACCGGGTCGAGCTTTTGAATATTCAGATCAAGACAATGAAACGAAAGGTAAACTAGCTTTCGTTTCATTCAGTTTAACATTCAACATTTGACTCAACTGTTCAACTCGTTTTGGAAAGGACTGTATATATATATATATATATTAAAATTTTAGATGCAGAAACCAAATTGTAAGTAGAGCAAAGGACAAAGACGCAGTCGAGAAAGAAAGGGGAATTGAGAATATAATTAATATTCAAAAGTTTAATCAAAAAAACTGGAACCTTCGGGATGAATGATTTTTATGTAAATATTTACCACTGGGTATGCGCGGCACGCTGCTGTCTCCGGGCCGTCATCAATAATCCAACAGACGGGGAACTGAAGGCATTTTTAGGTCCCGGAGAGCTTAATGTGCTGCGCTGTCGTCGGTGTCCTGAATATTTTCATGCAGGAAGAGAATCCAGAATTTAGAGGTTGTAATGTTAACTTGTGTCACAGCAGAGTTTAATATGCATCCAAGGAAAGGACATTTGTCCTGTTTTGTCATCATCATCATCCTCAGCTCCTGTTCGATCTCTGGGATCCTCTCATTTTGTAGGCATGCAGACGTCCGTCTCCGTCTCTTTCTTTCCCTCATTTCCGTCTCCCAATTTTGTTTTCTTCCACTTCAATGCATCTCCTTCCATTTGCTGTGACGATGGTGCAACACAAAAAGAAGTTATGGCAAAAGAAAACGCCCGGATTCTCCTGGACGGCATCAGAACGCTGGTTATGTTTCAAACTCCAGATGAAGTCATGCCGTTTGGGCCAAAACACGATGTCAGATTTATTCATGTTTACGTTGAGGAACAAAAATATCTTTAAAGCTGCATCAGAAAATGCTCATCGAGCCCTTCGGGTCTTGTGATGGTACAAAATGTCATTATGTTTTTTTTTTTTTTTTCAGTTTAATTTAAAGGCAGATGAGATCCGCTGGTCAATAACACGTCTTCGTACGAGACGCCGTCCTCGTCTCTCCGGGGGATCTTCAGTCCACCGGCTCCTTCCTTCTCTTCCCGTCTCTGCTTTGTAGCTCAGAGACTGAAATTGTTTACAAAAATTCCAGCTGAACAAATCTAATGTTTTCTCATTACCAGAAGCCGTAGCTCTCAGTAGACGCCACTTTCATTTGTCATTTTTTTGGACCATTTCTTCAGCTTCATTAGCGAGGCAGCGTTTGTCTAAAGGTTGAGACGGCGTCGACGGCCTCAACGCTCCCTCAGCGAGGCGTCGGCTCCAGAAGGAAACTCTTTAACTGGACAAATAACTTTTTCTTTTTCTTTTTTTAATCACAGTAGGAAGTGCAATTTGGTGGAAGTTTGAGACTTTTAAAAAAGCACTCATGGGGCTCGGACCAAAGCAGCCATGGACCCGAAAGACCTTTTTAAAAGCTAAATGCTGAGAGCTAAAAGCACAACGGTCGTCCCCGGCGACGTGGCAGTTTGCGTCCAGTTATAGCTTATTAAAAAAAGTTCAAAAAAACACAGCTGAGTCATTTTAAAGATCAACACTTTGAACTTCAGCTCAGAGATTCATGTTTTATGTAACACGTGCTCGCTGCTTTGCTCGCTCTGTCTTTTTTTTTCTCAGTCACCTAACAAGAGAAACACGGTATTCAATCAACTGGAGAGCACTGTTGCATGCTGGGAAACAACACTTCAGGCTCCCGGTTTAAAGAAAACAAGCAGGCTTAGCGAGGCCGAGGGACGTTGGACGGGATGTTTACCGTTTGTTTCTCCCAGTTCAAGGTGGACGGCGAGTGGCGGACGTGGATCGACTACGAGCGTTTTCAGGAGCTGGTCCGGGCTCACGAGGAGAGCGGAGGGCAGCGGAGCTTCTCGGCCTCGGAGTACACGGCCAGGACCCCCAGCTGGGCGCTGTTCGGAGCCCCCCAACAAGGTTTCGACCCCGTCGACACTCGCTTTCAACGGCGTAACAAAACCAAAGACATCTCCGGATGCTGACGGACGAGGTAGGATGAACAGAGCGAGTCCTGATCTTTGAAAACGATGAAGAATAATAAGATTCAGTGAGTTTTATTTCCACCTTCTTGGAGTTTCACATTTTTTATTTTTATTTTATTTTTATTTTTTTATGTCCACAGCTGCTTTCGTTCTCATGTGGACCTAAACTCTTTCCTTTTTTTTTTTAAATCTACAATTTGCACCTTTTTTTAAATTATTATTATTCATTCCAGAATATTCCTGCACTGATTTTCTAGACATTCCCCCCCGACATGAGTTCACGTGTGTTTTTGCTTTGTACGTAGATCTTTGATTCGTCACACGTTTTGAAGAGGTCATAATTATAAATGTCAACGGCTTTGATCTTTATAATCATCTTGCAGCATTTGGGAAAATTTCACGTGGTTTCAGTTCAACCTGGTGGCGGCTTCATCTCCTCTAATATATTTATAATCCATCTAGTGAACCTTCACCAAACGTTTATGCAAATCCAGATGTAAAAATCAAGACCATTTTAATTTGTTGCATAAAATTGTTGCTGTAAATGTTTAAGTCCATTTTGTTTTCTAAGCTGTGTGATGCAGCAGCGCTGCCCTGTTGGGAGAAAATGGATATATCACTTTAATAAATGAATTTGGAAAAATGTGCTTTGTCATTTTTTGAATTTCATTTAAACAAATGTCAAACTGTATTTCTGACAGTTTTCTGGGCTGAACATCAAAAGACAAACAAATGGAGCAGAGTTGAAGTTTTAAAGTAGCTTTTGTTGTTGTTGTTGTTGTTAAAGTTGACCAGATCCACGATTTTGGAGAATACAGAATGAAAAGGGAGAAAGATGAGTTAAATTAAATGTTATTTTCAGGACCATTTTCTCTTTATTGTTGCAGACAATAGCTTCATTTTCCAAATATTTAAAAATGCACAAGCGGCAGATCGCACAAGTATAATATGAATAATTCATAATGTGAGCGCGTGCAGTGATAACTTTTAAATGAGAAATGTGTTTTTATCATTCTTAAGCAATCCTCTCAACCCCAGAGACAAATAATTCATAATTAAAACCAACAGAAAAGATTACAGGAATAATTATTTCAACAGAGTGTGTGCGTGTGATTTGTGGGACGAATGACAGAAGACAGAAAGAGAAGAAGAGGTTTTTTTTGTCCTCCATAACTTTGTGATTCAAGTTTTCAGAAGTTTTCATCAGGCACCTGGAGAACTGGAGCACTCAGATGTAAAGTGTCTTTTCAAAGCGAAGAGCCCAAAGGATACAGAAGACATCTTTTTTTTCTTTTTTTAGGCAGCTAGAAAATAGAATCTCTTTATTTTAAATGATTTTTTTTCAGTTTGATATGAATTTCAATTTGAGTCTTCGGAGACCGATGAAATAAGAGCAGGCGTTGGTGACGGTGGGCATCGGAGTGATTTCATGTTCGTCAGATCGTAAAAAAAATATCTGTTCAACTGCTCGACCTATTACTCAGTCCTGCATGTGCTGGACTGTTTATACCCGTGTGTTCATGCGTGTGCTGGACTGCTTATACCCGTGTGTTCATGCGTGTGCTGGACTGTTTATACCCGTGTGTTCATGCGTGTGCTGGACTGTTTATACCCGTGTGTTCATGCGTGTGCTGGACTGCTTATACCCGTGTGTTCATGCGTGTGCTGGACCGTTTATACCCGTGTGTTCATGCGTGTGCTGTTTGGACCAGATGTCCAGAGAACCTGGGTTCCTCAGTTAACGGCGTCGGTCCATCTGTAGCGCAGCACCTCTCCCAGCTGACGTCGACTGTCTCCATAACCTGCTGCTGGATCGTGGTAAGATGACTCTTTGATAGATTCCCTGTCAGAAAAGTATTATTTATACTCACGATAAGAATACATTTTCTGTAAAAACGCCGTCACTCCGGTTTTTTTTTTTTTTTTTTTTCCATCAACCAGCTGCGGTTTGTTGTGATGATGATGATGATGAGAGGAGCGGTTGAAGAACCCGACTCGGTACATGAGGGTTTTTTTCCGGGTCGGGTGTCATTGCTTCATCCTCTGCTCAACACGCCCGTAAAAACATCAAAGACCTTCAAACCTGCACGCACGCCGTCGTCTTCACGCCGTCGTCTTCACGCCGTGTAAAGGTGTGCAGCTTCTTTGCTTCTCTGCTTCTCTACTTAAGGACGGAGATTAGTTTGGCAGCACAGACCAACGGATTTGAATATTCTCAAGCTGCTCTCTGCCAGAGGACACGCCCACTAAATTATACAAAGGCTGTAAGTCGCTAAAATATTCCTTTGTTCTATATTCTAGATCCATTGAATTCTCATCATGTTTCCCTAGAAAATAATGTCCTGAATAAAAAGTAACTGCTGCAGCTCAAAAGCACAATTCACATTTTCTCTCTCTCTCTCTCTCTCTCTCTCTCTCTCTCTCTCTCTCTCTCTCTCTCTCTCTCTCTCTCTCTCTCTCTCTCTCTCACCTGACCTCCTGTTTCTTGGGAGTTCACTGAATGAATTTTTCATCACTTATCAGCTGCTCCAAATATGCAACTGGCTTAAAAACGTACATTTGCCCCCGAGAAGTGAGAGAGAGAGAGAGAGAGAGAGAGAGAGAGAGAGGTGCTCTGAAGAACGACCTTTATTAGCTGATGCTAATAAACAAAATGACTCAATTAACCAAATGACCGTCTAATGAAGGCGTCGCCTCGCATGTTGATGCTTTGTTTTCGAAGGAGGATTCACGTTCTAGTGGCAAATTAGTTCTCTCGTGACGACTGAATGGCGGTAAATCACAGAGCGACGCGATGAATCATAGAAAATCTGTCTGGATAACGAGTGCTGAAATGCGTGCTGGGAGCAGAGCGATTAGAAGAGATATGTGCTAATTGCCTGCTGTGTGTCCTGGATCCTTCTTTCCTTCCTCAGGCTCAGCAGTCGTCTGGTCTGTTTCACAACTCTCTGAATGAAGGGGAACGATACTTACAAACTTTTTACCTCAGGAGAGACCACCACACGGGTTCAACGCCTCACTGACATTTGGGAATTGTTGTCATCTACTTCTTATGTCCACACGTGCAAACTAAACATTTGTACAAGAAATATTGTCATTCACATGGTTACATTTATACAACTGCGTTTCAACGGTGTTCAATTTAAAATTCCCCTTTTTATTTTCCTCATTTCATGAATGGGATAAAACTTTTAGAAAAAAAGAGTCATTGAATTCCTCGAATGGCCTATGTTTTTGTCACTGTTGAATTTAGATACCATCCACTAGGTTTAGAGATATTTGGCATTCAAGAAAGCCAACTGCCCTTTACTTGCAATGTTAATGAAAGCTAAAAAATTGGAGATAACAAAGAACTTTTGTTTATATGCAGTATGAATTTCAGCTTTATATAATTTGCTAATTTGCCACATCTGGTTGGGTGCAGCTCTACGTGGTGCCATGCCTTATCAGAACTACGTCTGTTATGTGATATATTACAGTTTCTGCCTAATAAAAGCCGGCTGCACACGAGAACTATCTGTACTCCTGCTAACCTGTTGCCAGGCGTGATCAAAGTAAAGGAAACGTCAGCGTGTCTGGTGTAAAGGCGATCTTAATATCTTTTGAAGTATTTCAGCGATGATCGTGAGTGCAGATGAATTCGCTGATATTTATTTATTTTTCAGTTTGTGTATTTTTTTTTTAGAAACCTCTGGTGTTACATCCAAACAAAAGTATTCTGGATCTATTTGTAGTTTTTCTGTTGAGGAAAATGACCGGTGAAAAAACTTTGGACAAAGTTATGATGTCATTGAAATAGCAGTAAAAATACTACTGTCACATTCTACGCATGGAAACATGCTAATTCTTTTTCTAGGATAGTAAATAGGATGGTAGTATGTTGGAAGTCAGTTACTTTTAAAACCAATGCAGGTTGGTTTGAAGCTCGAATGAAAGTGTTTAAGTTATTCAGTGACAGTGAAGTTTACTCTTGGGCTACTTTTATATTCACACATCTGTCACATCTGTTTGTTCTTCCTGGAGTTTGCCACCTGTTGCTGCACTCACTTGTTCCTCGTTTGAATACCAGCCGATCTATTTTTTTTTCCAGCCCAGCTTTTCTCCTCTTTCTTTTCCAGTTCATCCTTTTACTGAGTTTTTCTCTCTAGTTTTTCGTGTTTGACTTTTTGCCCGTTTGATCTTTTTTTCATTTGTTTGTTGCTTCCAGTCTTTTTGGTTTCACCCTCAGTGCTGTGCATTTGGATCCTCCTCCATGTTCAGATCTCAAGAATCGCCAAATGAAGGTAATCTTGATTGTCGCTTGTGGGTTTTTTTTTGTTCAACCATCGACAGAACTTGCACAACTCCTGTTCTTTAAATAAATAAGGTTAAATCTAAACAGCTCTCTAATATCAACATCACAGCTCGTGTAAACTGCAGACTGTAAATGGTCGACCAGAAACCTGACTTGATTTACAGGCTGGCCTGACAATCAGTATGTATGCATGCAGCTTAAAGGTCAATCTGCATGTAATAATAGACCTGTGTGATTGAAACCCTCAATCAGTAGAATGAAGTGGCTTTTTTGTCTTTTTGTATTCTACTGAATGCTCTGATTGCAGCGTGTAATACACTGTAAGATGAAGTGTTTCAGGTCATTTACACTATTCCAGTATTCATGTTGTATTCATTCCTTTCATGCTACTTTGCGGGCTGTACAGCGTAAGAGCTGTTTTATGTGTTTCTGCTTCCTTTGTATGCAGTTTGTGTATGTTAACTGTGTAAAGAGTTGATTTACTGTGTGTAGGCTTTCTTTTTTGTCAGGACCTTCTTAAAAAAGTACTTCGAGACTTTGGTATTTGGAGAAAAATAGGACTCGAATTTGCATTATGTCCAGTGTATTTGAGACTAAACAATAACCAAGTTGTCTGCCTGCCGACACACACGAGTCAAAGAGGCTGAGCACCCTCTAACACGCCTTAATATGTATAAAAATATATTGATTGTACATGAGGCAGTGAACGTGTGGGTGGATTTTTGGCAGGGCCTGTTTTTGTCCTTTGGCATTCCAGGTGGGCAAATTACCCAGATCTAGAATAGCTCTGGTAAATGTACAATACCCACGTTAGACAAGGCATTCATTGGATTTAACTGACAGGAATAATAATAAAGAAAAGAGAGTGGGTGTGCAGAAAGTGCTCTTGCCTTCAGGCTCGTAGCCTTCAGGGGAAATCAACCACTGACTCTTAACTGGTATTCAACAAAAAATGTCTTCCACATTTGCAAATCACCAACTAAAAGCTCGGCTTCTTTATTACGTTACGTGCCAACACGGGTCAACAGCAGAACTACCTGTCCAACCGTTTGCTCTGCTTCTTTTCCAGGTCAGTGACAGTAGGAGGGCGAGCAGAACAACAGCGACGTCTCACTCCTCTCCGGCCAACTACTCGCCTACTCTCAGACTTTCAGTCAGATGCTGACCGGCCTCGGGTTTTTTCTATTAAGCTGTTTTCTCAGGATTTCAGGTATTTCCCCTCCATATTAATACTTAATGCATACATGTATTCTTTACTGTCCTCTACAAAGCACAACTTTTCACATCTGTCATGTGGGGGAGGGTCATGTGACTAAAGCAAGTTTCTTTTGAATCCACTTAAACATCAACTCAGTGGTCCATTAAGAGAAACACTATTTATGCGTCATCTTCCTAAAAAGGAAAACAGAACTGGTGATATTGAGTGTATGTTTGATTCAACCGTGTCTCCCTCGATCTGCTAGTTTTTGAAGAAGCAGATTAGACTTTGTTATAATGAAAATGTAAGTTATTGGATCAAGAAGATACTGAACATCAACATCAACTGACCTCCTTTCACAGAAAATGCAGAAAATACTGGAATCAGAACTTTTGACATACAACCTTAAAACTAAACTGTTTGAGAATCAAGAGCAAATGAATGAAAGAAACAGCCTTCATAATTACTTTTCTTTTAATCAGCTATGAGGAGAAATGAAGTGTTTCCTGTTTATGATTGGTGGGCATTATTTTGAAATCGATAAATCTTATTTTGGCTGATGTGACACCGATTCACTTCTGAGATTTAGTGCACGGTATGAAACGCCTTGGATGAAATGAAATGGTTTTCAACGGTGCCGGTAGTTTCTCCGGTTGAAAACGACACAATGAACCGATTAAGGCAAACGCGTAAAAGCAGCCAATCCGCTGCTTTCCTTCGATTGCGTATTGATTTGGGTTGGAGAGTCTCCGTTGGCCATCGCGTGCTCTCATCAATCTTACCGACGCTCTGCATTTGTTGGTGTGGATCGGGACAACGGATCCGTGCACTTCAACGGTTTTCCTTCTTCTGATTACACCCCGTAGTCTGTGAAAATCAGTGGATACGACGTGGAAGCAGAGATTGGAAACACTGATGAGAGTTTGGCGAAAAGTGCAACTCGAATAAAAGCGCGATGCGCTGCTGGACTT
Organism: Brachyistius frenatus; assembly: GCF_029030835.1. Taxonomy (NCBI): domain Eukaryota; kingdom Metazoa; phylum Chordata; class Actinopteri; family Embiotocidae; genus Brachyistius; species Brachyistius frenatus. The sequence continues at coordinate 283,843 of NW_027210691.1, read as the reverse complement.
CATCTTAGAGAAAGAAAAAAAAAAGAAGACGACAAACCAGCCGGTGTGACTTTTCATCTTTACTACCATGGGAAGAAATGACCGCGCTGCTTTGTCAAAATAAAGGAATAATTCACTGGTAACAGCAATCAACGGGATCATCAACGGGATCGATCGACGACGCTGATTGAAGAGTCCCTCTCAAGTCTCGAAACTGGATCCTACTGTGAGCATCGATTAACGAATTTGACTGATCGCCAGCAGACATCTAACACCCTCCAAAGTAAGTTGTGGGAATCGGGCGATAAATGACCTCCGTTAACGGCTCCGGCTTCGAGCTTGTTGTTTTGTGCGCGCCCCCGTCAGGCCCACACCTGTTGGAAAATGGCTCGGTCAAGACCCGCATGTCCTCTCCCGAGTCCGGTGTTCATCACTGCTGCAGATGGGAAATAGCTACTGTGGAGAATGTGAGAAGAAAGATGCTTTAAAATACGTCAATTTCATATTTCACTTTTCATTTTAATGACATTTCAAAGAGATCCATGTGTAGTTTCGGGCTTCACCATAAGCGTAAAGTTTTTATTTTCTAAATTGTATTTTACTGACGTTTAACCTGCAGATAAATCGTCTTACAAAGTCCTGCATTTCAGCTGCAGCTCTCAGACAAAGATACGCTTCGGCCTGCGTTTATTTCAACCCGCCGTCGATCATCAAGCAGCAGGAGATGAGCAGCGCAGCGCAGCGCGTCGGGGAGCGGTGGTGGTGGTGGTGGAGGTGGAGGTGGTGGTGGTGGCTGGTGGACGCGTCGGGGAGCGGTGGTGGTGGTGGACGCGTCGGGGAGCGGTGATGGTGGTGGACGCGTCGGGGAGCGGTGATGATGATGATGGTGGTGATGATGATGATGATGATGATGGCTGTTGGACGAATGTCGTTTCTGTCACACTGACGACAAGCAGCTCACAGGAAGTGCGCGTGTGTTGGGAGTCGATGTGATGTACAGGAGCCGTGAGGAGGCTCAGCACAGCTCTCACTGAAACCCCCCCCCCCCTCCAAATCACCATCACCACTACCAAGTCTCCCGTTGCATAGCGTCTGACGCGCGCGCGCTTCAGCGCCACACGGTGGCGCGCGCTCGCCCAAAGACGTGTGGCTCCGTGATCGGTGTTCACAGCACCCGGTGTTGACCTGCAGCACTGTGAGCATGTTCCTCAGGGATGCAAAAGGCTGCATGTAGTTTCCATATCACCATATCTGTCCATCTTCCTTCTTTTTCCACAGATCCCGTTTGTCTCTAATTCCATATTTGACTACCTGTCGGTTTTTTTCTTTTCTTTTTTTTCTTCATCTGCCTCTCACTTTCTTTTTGCCTCCCTCCTTTCCTCCCTCCCTTCCCTCCCTCCCTCCCTCCAGCCTCTCTGTGTTTTTGTGAGCACAGCCGCAGGCAGGCAGGGCTGAGTCTGTCATCGGGACTCACTAATGAGCCCTCCACTCTGTTCCCCATGTGGAGGAATGTTTGCACTGGAGAGTGAGAGAGAGCGAGAGGAAAGGGAGGGAGAGAGAAAGGGGGGGAGGTGGGGGGGGGAGTGTAGGGAGTGAGTAAGGAGCCAAGGAGTGGAGTGTGAGAGGAGCCGCCGTACCTGCTGCTCTCACTACTCAAATATTAACAGCGGATTTCTGGGAACTGATGCTGCTGCTGTGGGACGGGACCAAACTGTGGAGGCAGCTGGGCTCAGTGGTTCGTGGACAGGCGGAGTGCTGCTGTTGCTGCTGGAGGCACCGCTGCATGTAAGAGTGTGATGGAGGAGGAGGTCACCGAGCCCGATCCTCAGACGGTGGAGCCCCGCAGCATGCCGCCGCCGCCGCCGCCGCCAGGGACGCAATCGGAGGTAAACGGAGATTTGCCAGGCAACCCGTACCTGAGGGACGGGACGGTGGACGTGATGGAGAGTCCGGCGAGGGAGCCTGTTGTGCTGCAGTACCCAACGGAGTGCGATGCCAGCCTCCAGTGTGGGTAAGAATCAGCATAGAGACGGAGGAAGAGTCTGTTGCTGCAGGGACCGGCTGGTAATGTGTGCAGAGAGGTGGCACCTCCGTGGGACACTCCCGTCTCTCCTCTTACTTTGTGGAGCGTTGCAGTGACGGGTTGATGAATTGCCTTCGCGCCCAGTTGGTCGTGTTGTCTGCCCCGACTGCAAAGTGCACAGCGCCGGGAAGTCCTTTAACTATAAATTACTCTTTTGTGAAAAGTCCTGGCATCGTTTCGTTGATTGACAGGAATACCCGCCACATTATTTTTTTGCATTACAGGGACACATTTTCTCACATTTAGATTTGTTGTCTTTTGCAACTTGGTGTCATTTTACAAACCTGACGAACAGAAACAATTAGATTTATTGAAGGCAGATTAATCATGACTTGTGAGGTGGAACTCTTTGTTATCTCTTTGTTGTACAACGCTGTCAAAAGCTCACCGTGTTTACATGAATCCATATGAATGATAGCGGCTATCAGACGGCTGCAAGCTGCTTCACTACACGGAGACACGGTGAGACAGTCAGGACTGAAGTGTGACCAGAATACTAAACGTGTGACTCCATTTAAAAGGTTACACATCCAGAAATCTTCCTGTTTTTAGTTTTAATAGTGCTGTCGTTTCCTGAACTGGACATTTGTTTTATGCCAGCTGACTGTTACTGATGGAAAAATGATCAAACCGCTCTGATCTCTGGGTGGAAACTTTGTCAGTATTCTGCGAGTGGGGCACCGCCTCCACCTGTGATGTCACACCAGGTGTTTGTGCTTCGCCGTCACATCTCCGATAAGACTGCAATCAAAAAACATAATTGAAATGACGGAGAGCAGCGCGGAGACGTTAAACCTTCTGTGGGGATCTACCTTTCTTTTGTCATTACGGTTCAGCAGTTTTGCCTTGTGAAGGGGGGCGGTGGGGGGGGGGGAGGGGGGTTATGGAAATAACGATTCTTTTCTACCTTGAAAGGGAAATTCTAGCGTATTTAACTGAGGCTGGTTATTCTACATGCTCATCGACGTGTCGCTGTATCAGCGTCCTTTAGGAAGTTGATTTCATGGCCGGTGGCCGGTACACGATGTTCTGCTCGTGTTCCTCTATCAGCCGGTGGCTGTTGGCTGTTGTGCTGCAGGGTCTGATGTAAGAATTTGCCATCTGGCCTTCTTGTCATGCAGAAAGCTGTGAGCAAAGCTGTGGTCCTTTCATCAGGTTTCCCTCTTCGAGAGTCCAGCTCGAGAGCGGAGGACTGACTGGTTTGGCACGCCGGTGCGGTCATGATTCGATTAGTCATGTCTTAATAAAAGACCGAGAGGGTTGGAACTCAAAGAACCGCCTCAGTTATATGTTGAGTTAGTGAATAACAAGTTTCAATCATTAAGAGAAGAATTAGTAGAAATAATCTGTTTGATATATACTTGTACTCAAAGAGCTCCTTTTATCTGAGATGGTGTCTGTTCGGGATCATTTACACATTTATGACATGAATGACTCCTGAAAGGGAAGTGCATCATGTTTACATCGCAGCGCAGACCAATTCATTGTTTAATTTTTATTTCTATGCTCACCATCGTCTATTGAACATTTTTAGTTTTTGGCTTTTGGATGCCAATTTTGATTCTCGGAAATATTTAAGAAAACAAAAGAGCAATCTGAAATTAAAGCGTTTGTTTCAGCGTCCGGATCCTGATCGGGTCACGACAGCTCCATCCTGGAGGTTACTGTGACACCAACTGTTGATGGACACAAAAAGTTCACAGAGACAATTCAGTTCTTTGAGGACATGCGGCATTGTGATGGCAGCGGCCACTTACTGCTTCTTCCTTTTGGATCGAAGGTCTCTGATTAGTCATATCATCTTTTGTCTTATCCTTGAAGAGTCAGGACAAGTAGTGCGTTCCCTGTAAGGCATGCGCTCAGGTTTAGTGGAGGTGGTTTTATTTATGTCTCTGCTGTAATTGGGTTCATTTTTGCTGAGACCCACTCTTAACAACTCCGGAAAAGACTTAAAAGTATTATAATGATGCAGTATCAGATTATCTTCTGTCAAGTCACCATGAAATAGTTTATTTCTGTGGGACTGGAAGTATATTTGGACAGAGAACAAGGCTGTAAATGCTCTGAATGGTTTTTATTTTCTCAAGGTCTGGTCTGGTATAATCTGATCAAGATCTCTTTTAAAAATCTTGTTTAAATTGAAGATGCTTTAGTTTGTACTTTTTTTTTTTTTTTAACTATTCTTTGACTTATAAATCCTGAATGCTCATTTGCTTTTATCTGTGAGAAATAAGAAAATTGCACCATTTAAAACTCTTTTTCTGAATTGTTTACTTTCCGTATGCACCTCTAAAACAATACATCCATGAACTGCTGAAGGTCCACGATGGTGTGGAAACACATTTGGGTTTAAAGGTGGAGCTCGGGGAAACGGCAGAGCGACAGCTCATCCCGGTGATTAAACGCCGGAGGACCAATCACAGCGAGTGCAACCATCAACAGTGGAGTCGATTCAGGAACTGTCGTCGAGCCGGACACCGACTCCCGACTCACTCGCTGACTGAAAGTCGCTTTGTGAAACGGCAGCGATGATGGCCTCCACCTCATGTCAGATCGGAGTTACTATCCAATAAAACCAGGTTAGGTTTCATCTGCTTTTAGAGTCAAGTCGTGTGTGATTTGACAGATTCTTGAGTTGTTCTTGCCGGACTGCGTGTACAGCACGACTAAAACTGAAATAACTAACTGAAATAGTTAGTTGATTAATTGCTTAATGTTGTTGAGCATCTGGTGCTTTTCTCAATTAGAGGTTCTTGTTAATTGAACTCACTGAAGACGTTCGTTTGGATTGTGATGAGATGGTGTGATGATATTTTAGAGAATAAACAATTGATCATTGAAATCAGTTTTGGACATTGAAACCAGTTATTAGTTGCATCTCTTTTGCAAGGAGGAGCGTTTGTGTCCTCAAAGAGTTGGAGATGCAGAATTCATCCGAGCAGCCGGCTCAGTAAAAATAGCGAGGCACCATCCACTGATTTTTATCTCAAGTTATTTCTACGGTTCAGTTTTATCAGACAATCTAAATATCAACTTCCTAAATCCTCTCCTCCTTTTCCTATTAAACTGCTACATCCTAGCATGCCGTGAATAGCGATTAGATGAGGGGAAAGCTGTGGTCTCCATTGAGGTTTCATGCATCACTTCCTCATTTAAGGGATCAGTGCACGTTGCTCTGTTCAAAAAGTGCAAGTTAGCTCAAGCTTGATCAATTTCATCCTGGGTAATGATGCCGAAGGCCGTGAACGGCTCGGTTCCACACTGTCTTCTGAAGGACTTCGAGATCCGGGGTTTTACGGTTTCAGCACATTATCTCACAATTCATCTTCTGCATTAATAAACATTATATCCTCGTGAGATATTACACTCAAGTATGGCGGTAAAATGTTATAACTTGTTAATGTACCGTCCACTTATACGGTTGTTAGTGCTGTCAGATTTAAAAAAAAAAAAAAAATTGTATCTTTGCTTCAAAGCAGCAAATGGTCATGTCGTTAAATTTGATTGGAAGATGCTCAGCTCGTTGAGGGTTGAAGAGTCCGAGCGTGAATGAGGGTTCTGCTGGAATAATGAGTCTCCCCACAAATCAACAGGCACCTACAGTAAATCTCACCCAAATCACTGCTATTAAAAAACGACCACATGAGGAGACCGGAGTGGCCGACCGAGTATTGGCAGAGATGGTTTTGGCAGAAGCCAATCAGCAGTGAGAAGACGTGTCAGTTGTAACGTGTGAATTCTCAAGCTGATTTAAAACAACGAATCCCAACACTGATTTTAGACGCTCAAACTAACTAACTGTCCGGCCAACCATTTAAAACCCATCTTACTCCTAAACGGTTGAGTTTTAAAGTTCATTCTACACCACAAAGCTTTTGAGAAAATAACGTCGGAGCAGTGAAGAGCGAGAAGGTGTTTCTGACTTCCTCCCACCGTCCAAACACACGCGTGCGACGTGGATTGATGATTTCCAAGTTGTCCGTAGGTGTGAATGTGAGTGGTTGTTTGTCTTTCCGTGTTGACCCCGTGATGGACCGGGATGCCTGTCCAGAGTGAACTTCAGCCAAAGTCAGCTGGGACAGGCTCCAGTTCCCGTTCAGGATACAGACAGAGTTTGAGTGGACGGATGGATGTCACTACACGGTCCATTCACAAAGAGACAACTCGTAAAGTGACTTTGTGGTGAGAGCCTCATTATGGTCAAAACATGTTCCGTTGATTTCCTGATCAGTTTGTTTCAGCACTATTCTGAATATTCCTGTCGTTAAATGAAATGTAAGCACGTCCATCAGACAGATGTAACCGAGTTCAAATCAAATATTCCTCTCTAAAGCGGGAGATTTACGTCGTTTTTGAATTCCAGTACATCTGACTTATCTACAAGTGCAGTCCTTCACAACAAAACATCCTGGCTCTTGTAACTGAAATGCATGTCTGCCTTCTTCTTAGAGCTGGTTTGTGGGAGCGTTTAGTCGGATAAAAAGATTACTTAAGCATGCAAAGGCTTCAGAAACGTGAGAAAACTCCCAATGAAAGCCAGACATTTCCTCCACGCACCGAGCGAGTGGTCGTCTTGAAGTGTACGTGGAGTCTGTCGCTGCAGGCTAAATCACGCCGATCAATATTTCTTCAAGCAACACAGATTCAGGACAGCGTACTTCTGTGTCAAACAGCTGACGATATATCTGTTTGGCTCCTAACGTAATCTGGAAAGAGCGATGGTTGTAATATTCAAAATGACAGCTGAGAAATGATTGAATAATTGATGAATAAGGAAATGAAAAATCCTGACATTGTGAGCAAGAAAAGGCTGGTGTAATAAACGTAGCAGCAGACGTCTTGATTTGCACGCTTATTAAACTGACAAACAAGAAATATGCATTGACCAGTTTTAAATTGTGAGCTAACAGATGGCTGGTCGCTCCGAGTAGAGAAATACAGCCATTGTTTTGGATATATTTCAAAATTATGCCTCAACAAAAGAGAAAAAAATAAATAAATGCATGTTTTATGAAATATTGCCCAGATATCACAAAATAATGTTGGGTTTTTTTTAATATAAAAGTTAGAAGAGATTCCCTTAAAGGTTTTCTTTCATACTCAAATTGATTTTCTGTAATCAGATAATCAACGCATGACAGTTGTTGTTGTTTTTTCACAAAGTTTTATTTAAATCTCTATGCATGTTGCCAATTTGCCAAAACAAACAATTTTAGCCAAGTACCCAGGCAGTCATCAGTTCCTCTAAGGCATGAGTTGGGAAACTTTTCAAATGAATAAACTGACTGCTTAATTTGTTTGTTTGTTTGTTTGTGCTTTCTCAGTAATAAGAGCACTTCGGGAGGAAATTGGCAACAGAGTACTTTTAAGAATTAGACTTGCATATTTGTTAGTCTTTTTTTAGCAAGCTGCTGTGAAAGCCTGCACGCCAACTTGTAAGTAAATTGTAACTGAGACTTGCATGACTCGGCAGTATTGACGTAAAGCTCAACTGTTGAAAGAGGCAAATTCATCGAAGAACCAGTTATTCAGTGGAGAGTTAACTATTATCTTGGCCCATTTTAAACTCCTCATTCTGTTTCAGAAGAGACTCCTCAAAGTGCTCATCTAGATGAAATCTGATGAGAATAGAAAGGACGAATCACCCACATCTCTCTGCACCATGTGATCTTATTTTTCCCTTCCTTTGCCCTTGGGCTTCAATTTATTAAATAATGAATTGCCTCCAACTCATTTCCACATACAGTGCGCGCGCACACACACACACACACACACACACACACACACACACACACACACACACACACACACACACACACACACACACACACACACACACACACACACACACACACACACACACACACACACACACACACACACACGTGTCCACTACATTTACCTGTAGTTATACGAGTCTGCCTCACTGTATGCATTTCCATTTAGAGTTCTGCTTCATTTATGGATCTCGTTGTGATGTTAATTTCTTTCAGCTTTACCAATTTAAAAAATTGACAAATCATCTTCTGAAATCACCATGAAACGTCACACGTGGGAGTTCCTGTCTTTCAGAGCGCGTGTAATGTGGGATAAGTTTGAATTCTAACCGTGTCCTCCTGTCGTGTCTCAGGGAGAAGATGCCGTTCCACCATGTGACGGCGGGCCTCCTCTACAAAGGGAACTACCTGAGCCGCTCGCTGTCCGACAGCGACAGCGACGTGCTGGCCAGCATCTCCGTTGAGGAGCTGCACGGTAAGACTTCACGATGATTCATGTTCATGGGAAGTGATCGGTCTGCTGCGTCTCGTCCTTCGACCCCCGAAAACCGCCGGCACCATTTTTTTTCTTCAGTGCAGATGATATTTTAAAGTCTACTGTAACCTGGCGAAGCCAAAGGAATCTGTTTCAAGACATTGCACGTGTTTAGTAGCATCTCAGGGCGTTCATGCATATCTATAGATCCTCCATCTATAGTGCATTTCCTAGAAAGAAACAGTATATGTGCGGTAACACAAGTTCTGCTCTACAGTGCAAAAAAAAAAGACAACTGAATGAGACTAAAATACTTTGACCTGGAAAATATGGTGCTGCATACAAATGAGTGTAAACTCACTGCAGCTTTATGTTTAGTTCCACTTCATGCCAGCTTGAGGAGGCTGTGGAACTGAAAAAAAAACAGTTCGCAAAAGTTAAAGGACAACATTGGCTGCATTTGGAAATGTTTACTGACAAACAAAGCTTCAAGGAGGTTTGGGATTCTGCATTTATGCAACGTTTTCTTTTTTCATTTAAAAGAAAACACGTTGCAGAACTCCAAACCTACGTGGAGCTTTTGTTCACATTTCCAGTTACTTCCAAAATAAATCCACAAATCACACGACGGCCGGTCAAAAAAAAAAAAAAAAAGGCAACTAAACGGGTTTTGTTTTTAAAGGCAGGTGCTGATCCGGCTTGGTTTTATGGTCAGTAATGTTTTCAAGAGAATACAGCGCTGCAGAAACCAGCAGCATCATCCTCATGTGAGCCAACAAAACACAGCAGTGCATTATTCCCCACATATCTTATCACACCGGGAGCGTTTGCAGTCTGCTGGCATCTCTCTCTCTCTCTCTCTCCCTCTCTGAGGGTGTGTTCATGAAGCCTTTGTTTTGGAGTCTGTCTGAGAGTAATCACCCCGGCCTGCACAACGCAAACCTGATCAATAACAGGCTGCTGGAGTCAGCAGTGGCAGTCTCACAGGTAGCAAACAAACTAGACCCCCGCAGACCTCGGAAATTTTCATCCATTGATGCAACATTAAGCTGCCGGCTGGAAAATTGGCAGCACGGCGCACGGTAATAGTCAGATACTCCGTCAGGGTCGAGTTTTAATATGCATGAAGGAATTTGCAAAGTATAAATTCCTTATTCCTGTTGCAATGGGTTTGTGTTGTTCAGTGAATAGGACATAACTTGTGGTCCTCATGAGGTTCTTTTAAAAACACTGAGTGACTAACTGAGGCCTGTCGACACTCTAATTACTGTATTATTATTTACCGTACGCTGCTGCTGGATGATTGATAGTTTCACAGTAGTCTCTAGTTTGGATAGTTGGAGGCAGTGGAAGGAGAAATGAGTCATTCTGCGTTTTGGTCTTCTGACACCAAGGCCTTTTCTGATTGGTCAGAGCATAGATATCAAGCACATTATAGTTTTAGTGATTTCCACAACAAGTGTCCATGAATGCAATTAGAAAACATATAAAAAGCAGCTTTTTTTTTTTATAATCACAAAATGTTATTTTCCTTTTTTTAAGGTAATCTAATGAATATTGTTTGGAGATCCATGATTACAGGACAAACGGGGATTGTTTGTGATTCATATTAATTGGAGATCCATTTTTAGCAGTACAGATTAAAAGAAGTTTCGTGCCTTTGCTGCGCTCACTCAACAGAAACTTTGCACTTTTGTAATGTCCCATGAATTAAGATGGAAACTGGAAACGTTTTTATCTTAATGGTTTTTTTTTTTTTAAAGACACAATGGTGAAAAAACTTTGATGTCACGTGCAAATTCTATTACAGAACTAGTGCTGTTTTAGGGGCAAATGATAGTCGCACCAAATTTTAATCTGACTTTTGACTCTTTTGATGACATTTCCACACAGAATTATATATAAAATGTGTCCTGGAACAGTATTTAGTTCCACTGACATGTAAATCAGCATTTTTGGATAGAACCTCATTTTTGTAAATAAAGAAAATATACTTGCTATTCCATAAATCTGTAAACATACACGGTAACGGGTTTCCAGTGATTCAGAGGATTGTAACCAGCAGTGTGACGACAACCTGTGTCGAGTGTTTTGCGCTTTCAAACGTTTTCCTAATAACACTAGACAAAAACAGATCATTTCAACACACACAGTTTTCATGTGGTTCTGATAGAAATAGCCTCACGTGTCCATTTTTAGATGTGATTAGAAACTCTTATGCTGCATGTCTTCCCCGGTTCACCTTCCACTTCCTGCACATTCAACACTTCTGCTTCACAGTATTTAAATAGGCAATTTACTGTATTTGTCCAGCGCCATTAAAAAACCTTCGACGCTGGGCTGAGCTGTCGTCTGGCTGCCAGACTGGAATCAGTCAGCTGCTGCGCTTTTATTTTTTTTATTTTTTTGCTAATGTCTCCTCTCTCTTGAGAAGCTTGTGTTGCCTGCTGGGATGCATACAGACAGCAGCAGGCCCTGGAGTGTTTCTCGCGGTATGGATAATGCTGCAGTGTTTTACATACGTCAGTCATTCGGAGACGGCCGGCTGCATCGATCGTATCTCGTTCGTTCGTTCGTTCGCAGCTTCGGAGGAAACGAAGGCGACTTTGTGACCAACTTCAACTGCAAAACCGTGATTTTAGTTTTTGTGAAAATTAAAGTTATAGTCAAGGAAATATATTGACATTTATTTATATCGCCACTAACGCCGGTCGTCTAGGCAACACTGTTGAAGAGTGACTGTTTCCTGACCTGTGTTTTCTCTCCACACGGTGCCTGCGTGTTTGAGTACACGCTTTAAACTACAGTACAGGGCGTGTAAATATCCTTTGGAGGATGTCGGGCTGGGACTTATTTCTTTGAAACAGAATACACAAGATGATCCGCCGTGAACATAAATGGACTTGTTGCCTCCAGAGCCGCTGCTCTGTGTTTCAGGAGCGCTGCTGTCACTCAACTTGGTTTGAGCGTGTTGTTTCTTTTTCTTGTGCAACCTTCCTCACTATTCCCTGAAAGTAGTGGACCAACTTCATCACAATTGTGACTGTTCATTGTTTTTATTTTCGCAGCTGTTATTAATTTATTCATGTGGTCGGTTCCGTATCATAAAGTCTCTTCGTAGGTTTGTTCCAGAGATGCTCTGGAAGCAATTTCTACACTTCTGGCACCTCCCTACTTAGTTTCAGGGCAGATCGTTTTGTCTCTCTCATTATGTAAATCCAATCACCTTTATGCCTTTTATGCTCTTTGATATGTTGTTAGAGTCAAGCTGAGTAAAGTTTCATAATCTTGTTGTTTCCGGAAAGAACAAAACGAGCTGTTATTGCAAAGATAAAATGTCACATTTAATGAGTGAGAGTAATTTAGAGGCTGTGAAGTTTCACTAAATTGAACATAATTTCTGTTTAAAAGCTCCTGCCAACAAATAACTCTTGATAAAGATATTAAAATGTTGTTTACATAATATAAATGCCAAATATAGACATAAAGAGGTCAGTAAATAACATCAAGTTCTTGTTTGTTCAGTGCGCTATTTCCTTATTTGTTTGTTGTGCTGTTTCTGAGGGATGATGTTGCTGGGTGAAGTTGGTACTTTACATCCAGCCAACAAACTTTGGTTACCTTTGTGAATTTAGGGAAAACTTAGGACGTCTCTCTGCAAGTTTTATGCAAATCAAATTTTAACTGCATCTGTGATCTCAGGCCAGCACGAGTAGACGTTACTCAGAACGTAAATTGGTTCAAAAGATGGCACACCAGGACATGAATGCATTTTTAAACGCATTTAGTTTGATTAAATATTCATGTTAAATTGAGCTATTTTCACCAAGTATGTTTTTAGGGGTTGTTGTTCTTATACTCTACAGTATGTTATAATTATTCTGGTTCCAGTAACCGGACCGACAAAGTAGTAGCATCTAGACACATTATCCCCAGTGGTACTCCAGGGGGATTTCCAATAGACTTCACAGTACAAAAAGAAAAGGAAAAAAAAAAAAAGTAGTAGTCCTGGAGCAAGATCTAAAATAGGCTGCTTTATTAAATGTTAAGTGAAAGGCTTGCAGAAGAAATCCTTCCTAGTTGGCACGTGTGCTCTTCTTTCATAGAGCATGCTGAGCTAGACCAGACGGCAGGAAGCCGACGGGTTGGCGTGAGTCTGTTCAGCCCACCAGCGCTGAGCTTCCCCCTGAAGCATAGAGGGAGAAGAAACAGGGTTTCCAACATCATCTCCATATAAACAACAGTTCCCACCTGGCAGGTTGTGTGTCTGGACTTCCTGCAGAACTGCTACCTTATAGTGAAGCTACTGGTTTGTACAATCAGAACCAGGCAGACCGGATCTCTAAACCTTCAATCGACAACATGTCTCCGGGGGGGGGGGCTGTCCAGGGTGCTGACGGTGTTATTCCTTCTCCTCAGTCACACTGGGATGTCACAACACCTTAAGTACTCACCAATACGGCGCCATAGCAACGCCGCGCTCATCTGAAATGGAGCGTCGGTGTTAAAGATGCTGAGGAGTCATTTAAACGTTGGTCTGATGTTATTACGCCTACAAAGTTTTTCCATTTCACAAATAGAGACACGTAAATATAAACAACCGCACGGCGTTCTGCTGTTGAGGATACAGCAGTAAGATATTTTAATTCAAACGGTAGATTTGGCAATATGAAGACCCGTTTGACTTTTTACATCACGCACTTTGAATACGTCCAATAATCCCACAATCCTCAGCAGGTGTTTCTATCCAAATAAAAACAACAACAATGAAAACTCTCCCCAGATATAAATCAAGCTCATCATGATCTATTCAACATAAAACAATATACTTAATGGAGACCACTGCATATACACATAACGTAATAATGCTATTTTATTCCACAATACGCAGCTCGGCGTCCTGAACCACAACGTCTCATCATGTTTGTTGCTTGCAGTTTGTCGGCTCGGTGCTGAAGCTCCAGCAGCGGTTCCAGCTGTGAGTCTGTCAATGCCGAGCATCAGTGCTGCATCCCAGCGGTCAGGCAAGCAGAGTGCATAATTCAAGTAAAGCGACATCAGTCATTCAAGCATACGCACAACACGCACATGCTCACGTAGACGGTAAACATTACGAAGGCACAACCAGGATACAAAACGAGACAAAAATCGACCGCTTCCGATCCCGTTCCATGGAAGTGGGTATTTATTAGGATTAGTATTTTATTTGTGCAAAAAATATTGCTGTGTCAAATGTCAGGTGTTCAGTTGGCAGCTCAGTATTTTCCCAGACGGACGGGAGCACTTGTGCATGAAATAGAGCGAATTATTCCAACATACAGACGCAATCCCAGCGTTGTTATTCTGTTCCAACGAGCTCCAGACAGGAAAGCGCTTCACAAAGGCTCGACTCGCTGATACATTTATTTATGAGACACTCATTTCAATGCCTGCAAAGTAATCCGTGTGCCTTTGATGTGACGGTTTGTTAGCGTTCGTGTGTTTTCATTCTGGAAAATACGATCTGTAAAACAGAGCTTTGGGTTGTTGCAAATGAGGATGTGGTCTTTAGGTGCGCTGATTCAGCAGCCAACAGCACGCCATGTTCCTTTATATCTACAGTCGGTACTTAACACAGTCAAAACAATCTGCTCGACGTAATGACACGATTCATAATTCACGCTCCATTTACGCTTTGTTGGTTCAGAATCTCGGCAGAACGGCAGATAATAAGATGATTGATGGGCTTATTATTGGATGTTTTTGCTCCAGATTGGCAATTCTGTTTTCAAGCAGTCACAAAATGCTGTTAGTGTGTTTGTTCTCTGAAAAAACAAAAACAAAACAATCAACAGAAACACATTTCCGTTCAGTTACGATGGATTTTTCTGTTTTTTGTAGTGTCGTACTGTTTCATTGTTTTTGTGTATTTATTTAGATGTGCATTACAAAAAATGATTTGCACTTGTCAAATATAAATTTTGTATTGAATTTTAAATCTGGGATGTGCCAGTTTTTGTTGCTGTTGGATCTAAAACTTGCAGAAAGGTTTGGTCTATGTCCTTCATATATCCCTTGAAGAAAAAACCTGCGCGGTTCCCGGGAAGGATGAAGTGTGGAATTATTCAGGGATCGACAGTGTGCTCACGCATGTCACGCAGTCGCAGTGTTCCTCAGAGAAGTGACATTTCACCTCCATTTAAAAGCACCAGATGCCCGTCGTCTCTCCCACTTCTCTTACCGTACATCCTCTCCGCTACGTAGGCACACTTATGAAATACGCATTCATTGAAGCGGAGCGAAGCCGGCCGACGCCTCGGTGACACGTTGAGCCGCCGGTCAACCAGCTGCTGACGAATGTGTCGAAGTGAGCAGTTTCTGTTTCTGATCTGAGAATCTGTCTGTTTTGGTAAAACGTGATCACATTCAGGTTAAAACACAATCTGGACCAAATTAATTTACTATTTAATGACTTTGATCTGCGCTGATGTTGCTGAAAATGAAACGTCTCGTGTTTCATGATGTGACTGGTCACTCGCTTACACCCGTTGTTCTCCCGTCTGTAAATGAACAGTTTTATCTTGAAATGGTGCTAAATCAGTCACCAGTTCTGCAAAATATTGTGAGGAAAACATCATAAAGCATTATGAGATGTAAAAGCAGTCCTCCACCTGTTGTTCATTAACAACAGCACAAACTACACTGTAAAAAATGATCATTGAGCTAAATCTTCATGGCAATGAGTCCCAACAGAAGCTGAATATTATGTATGTATTATGTTCCTGTAATTTAGCTTTCATGCAGTTGTGATATTTTTAATGGGCATTGAAGTAAAATATGATAAAAATGTAGTAACCTGGATGTCACACAATTAAATGTGGAAACAGATAATATGCCCCATAAGCAACTCTTATTCCTCCAACTTACTAATGTTGCTTTTGGATTTTCAGCTGAAAGATGAAAAATATATAGTGTACAATATGAACTGAACAAGAGCTCACGGGGAACAGACTGAAGGGGAATGTGACAGATTAAAAACGAGCCGAGGTGCCGGCGGCTGTGACAGAAAGGTGGAGAAAATGAATCGATGGCTGGAATTGATCTCGTTAAGTTGAGGCAGCGGTGCGAGACCGATCGCATGACGCGCCGCCCGAAGCGAGGTCAGACGGGAAGAGAGGGAGAGAAGAAAGGTAAAGAAAGGTGTGCAGAGGACAATGAACGGGGGGGGGGGGGCAGTGCCAACTCACTTCATCAAAAGTGGGAATTCAAAGTCACGAGAGGGGAATCGCCCCAAAAAAAACCCGGAATAACAAAGTTGTCTGGCAGATGAATCCACATATCGCTGTGAAATGAACACGCGTTTACCTTTCTACAAATCGGAAGCGGGAGGGGACGAGCGTCGTTTGTAAATGCTGAGTCGGGATTATTATTTTTTTCTCTCCTGTTTGTCTTGGCAGAGATACGGGAGGCGTTTAAGGTTCTGGATCGTGACGGGAACGGGTTCATTTCCAAGCAGGAGTTGGGTATGGCCATGCGGTCTCTGGGGTACATGCCAAGTGAAGTGGAGCTGGCCATCATCATGCAGAGACTAGACATGGACGGTGAGTCACGTGTGCTTGTACACACACACACACACACACACACACACACACACACAAATGTTCTGTGCACTGCAGGATGGGTTCCTGGCCTCATGCGGTACATCATGCACAGACATAAAAGTGTCTGAAAGTAGATATCTGAAAGTGATGTCGCAACATGAATGAATAAATCTGCGAGATAATAAAATGTTTGGGGAAAGTTGGCGTTCGGTCGCTCAGCCAGAACAAACGAAACGCTACGATATCGACGCATTCACAGGCGACGGCGTCTGCGTTAACTGTGACTGACGTTTCATAACCGGCCGACATTTAAAGATGTATAAGGCGAGAATGGGAAAATGCAAATGGGAGGAAAAAAAAAAAATCCAATTCTTCATGCCGTTATCACCGTCTTTGATAAATGTTGTTCAGTTTTACTGCGGAGAGGGAAATACTGTCAATGTTCAAGGCTGAATATTAAAAGTTTAAGAAGTTGTACTTCCTTTATTCCTCTTCTGACTCACCCGCCTCAGGATCTCAGGAGACTCGAGCTGCTTTTATGCCTGAAGGACGGATGTTGTTGTAGCATCTGCTACAACTGGAAGAAGCAGGCGAGGCTACTTTCAGATCTGACAAAGGTCACGCAGGCTTTTGTCTCCGGAAGTCTGTGACGAGTAACGCTCTTCATTTATTTATTCACTTGGATGTCATTTATCTTTCTGGCTCTGCGTATTTAATCTGAATTTGTCCGAGTTGTGCTTAAATGACCCGAGTCAGCTTGTTAGTTTTGATGAATATCTTCATGAAAATACTGGACTTTTAGTTCATGTTGGTGGCGTTGAATCTGAAGGTCGGCTGAATGCCAAGCGAGGTCTTTATATTCGTTAATTTCGAAGAATTTCTTTTCAATAAAGACGGCTCGGTCGGTAATTTGCCGGCCGAGAGAGGCTTTTTATATCCAAAGAATCTCACTGATTTACAAGATGGAGCGGGAGAACAAACACGGTGTGGATCGATTGGCCTACGAGATGCAGCCAGATGCAGCTGACCGGGCAGGTGGTGTTTCCATATAAAGGCTGCGGCTATTATTGGCTATAAACGTGGAACGACAGTTCCTGCCCACCGCCGGTAATAAATCAGACACGGTGACGCACGTTGTAACCCGACCTCACGCAGATCAGATCAATGAGAGTATGATGAGATGAAAAATCCCTTTGTAGTACATCACTAGACTACAGCAAAAAAAAACTAAAAACTAAACGTAATGCTGAACATTTATTTTCTAATTGCAAATAGATGAAAACATTGATTAGTTTAATAAAGAAATGACGTATCTGTAAGTTTCCCCCCTAATTTCTTCATTCCTTTATTTTTCCTGCCACATCAGGAACCAGCTCACGCTGCTCGGGAGAAATTAGTGTGCAATTTGTGAAATGATCTTCTGGTACGCGTCGGTATAATGATGACGAGACGGTGATGGAAGGGACGCTGCGTGAAGGAGCCGTATCGGCGGATGAATCGGAGCGGATGTCTCGGCCGGGTGAGCAGCTGTGAGGATCGGACGCTCGTTCGCAGCCATCGATTCTCGGCCCGGCAGCCGAGTCCATCTGATCTGTGGAAGATCAGGACAGATTATCTGTTGTGCTGCTCGCCGCTGCCAAACCGATCCCTGTGATTGTTATTGAGCTCTCCGTGGCCTTCATGAAGACGTGTGACTGCTCTTCTTCGTTCGTGATCCCAGCATTGCACCAGCCTTTTGTTTTGCAGTCCAGAGAACACGTGCTGGTTTTTTATTTTTATTATTATTTTGGTATTAAAGACCTTTAGCTAAACCTTCAGGTTCAACCCGTGTAGATATGTATTCACTAAATACTAACAGAGACCTCTAGTTTGTAGTCTCTCCCATCTTTCATCTTATTTGTTTGTCTGAAACTAAAAGGAGCCGGATTTCGCATCTCTACTTGAATAATTCATCGCTGTGTTTCCAGCTGAAACGGGACGCTTGGCTGTGATATAACAAATAAAAAGTGGGTCGAATGCAGGTGGCGTCGGCTGTGACAGACACGGGCGGTGACTCGGTGACTCGCGTTGAGCTGTCGCAAACTGTGGTTACTTAAAAAAAAGAAAAGTCTGTTTTTAGGATGAACACATTCCTCAATAATACCCCAACATTTGGCGTTTTCATGGTTTTCTGTTGGGATTTTTATGCACTTCTTGTACAACATTAAGTATCAATGACAAAATAAGAGGTTTAATTTGAAGTAGTAATTATAGAATATCAAGTGTGAAAGTCTTCACTTGTCAGCAGGTTTTTGCAGCTGGATCAGGATTAATCAGAGAGCAGAGTTTGCTCTTAAAAACTTTTATAACTTCACATTGAGTGTGACGTGAAATCAAACCAGACAGAATAATAGTTCAGTAATATTAGCTGGTTCATCCTCTGTAGTAAAAGTTTCAGGTGCTGTTTAAAACGGACAAACAAACATTAGGAGTTCATGTTCCAGGTTTGAAATGACACTCACGACATAAACAAACAGCATAAAACTTAATGTTATGTTCATTCACAGCTAAAAACTTTCATTCATTATTAAGGAGGAAGGCTCATTGTCAGAAAGGGTTGAAGGGCTGAAGTGTGGGAGAGGCATGTCAATGTCATATGGAGTTGTGTGATTCATTTATTTTCCCTTCGTTGTGAGTGGCGGACTGGCTGAGGGAGAACGATTGTGACAACAACATTGTCATAATAGAAACGAGAATAGACTTCTTTTTTTTTTTACCAAGACACGCAACACATCTTCCAAACAGACCCACAGAATCTGAGATGTTGTCGCACCATCAAGATTCTGAAATATCCAAATGACCACTTAGTGGAGATTTCAACCACAGTGTTGTTGTTGTTGTTGTTGTTGTTGTCGTCGTCGCCGGACTCCGACGTACACACAACATCCTGTTTTACCTTGAACTCGTTCACCCGCTCCATCTTGTCATCCATCTAACCCTAACCCCCCCCGGTGTCTCTCGGTGTTGCTTCATTTGGCCCGTCGCCCTGCTTAATATGGATGGATGGGAGTCAATGGCGTCAAAGTGACAAGTGTCAGCATGTCTAAGAATGGCTGCCACCGTCCGAGCGGGAGCGGAGGAACAGTAGGTCGGGGCAGATTGGGTCGTCTTGCATCAGTAACTTTCCACTGACTCGTTGCCGGACCTCTTGTGCAGATACAGGAGGAGCAGGTGGGACGAGGAGGGACGGAGAACCCGTTTACAACGGCGAGACCAGAAAAAATAGAAGATGACTCCCTGCAGAGCGTTCGTATTGTTCCCGTGGGAAACGTGTTTCCGTGGTTTCGATGTGAAGCTCGCGTAGATTCCCGTGTGAGAAGATTCCCACACGTTATCGTACGTTGCGACATGTGGAAAACACGTGTGGACGCATGTGATCACGTGTTGTTGTTTTTTTTTCTGTGCAGTTACTGACTTCCTCTCGCTTTAGGCCTTATTTATTATGCCTTTTGAGTTCAGCTACAGGGCATTGAACGCAGCGCGGTACCTGCCCACCCCTTTAATTTAAATTTCAATTCTCTCCTGGTTTTACTGACTTTTTCACCCACGTCATTTTGAACAATTCCCTGAACCTATAATGTGCAGCGAGAGGCTTCAGTGTGGGGTTGGTTCATCCAACGTAGAGATAGTAAAACCAGACAAACCCTCCGCGGGGGAGATAATGAAACCTCACTGGGATTATAGAAACTTTAGAGTAACAGGGGAAAAAAACAAGGTTTAAAGGGTGTTCAAAACTGAATCCAAGATCTGTTCGTTTCATTTCTTGCGGTCTGGAGTTTTGATGCTTTGTTTTGGCAGGAGCTTTAACAGATATGAGCAGACCTCCCAGATCAGTGCTGTTGGAGTCGATGCGGGACTCCATGTTGTGAGTGATCCAACGGCTGTAAACTTTCATCTTCTCCGTTCTCTCTATTATAGATCTAGTCAGAGCTCACTGATTTGTTTTTTTCTAATCTTTCTTCTCAGTAGAATAACGGTGCATTGAGCTGTGTGATTTAAAGCATGCTGACCTTAAAATTGAAATAGCAAAAGACATCAACTGCTTTTATTTTCCTGTTTGAGCCCAAACATTCGATGTAGCAGCTGAGTTTTACTTCACATTACAGAAAACGACTTGCAGAAGCATGCACGCGAGGTTAATTGGTGATTTGAAATTGGTGTGAATGTAAGCGTGAATAGATGTTTTTTGTCTTTGTGTGTCGGCCCTGCGATGGTCAGCTGCGATAGACTCCAGCGCCCCCTGTGGGCCTGTACAGGTTAAAGATGCCGGATGGATCACCAACTGGACTGATCAGGATGGGTTCAGTCTCTGAACAGTTTCTGGTTATTAAATTACGTTAATTTGTCAAAAGCTGCCGACAGTGATGAAATCATCTTTAAAATCCTCTCGTCTACTATCTGTCCTATTATTATTTTTATTATTATTATTTTTTTCTTTCATGGTCAGGTGACGGGCAGGTTGATTTTGAAGAGTTCATGACGATCCTCGGTCCGAAGCTCCTGTCGTCCGAAACGAGAGAAGGCTTCCTGGGCAGCACAATAGACACCATCTTCTGGCAGGTAAGTCTTTCTTCTGAAACACATCTTTTCTGAGTGTCATGAATCATTACTCTGTATGTGTGAGCTGGAAGATAAGTGCTGCAAGCAGGAAAATGACTCATTTTAATTCCTCGTGTTTAGTTTTTTTTTTTTTTTTTTCATTAATTCAAGGTCTTGAATTTTGAATGCCAACGAAGTCCAAAGAAAGCTGTTGTTGTATTTGGTTGCGGTTCGAGGTCTCAGTACTTTGTTCGCTGTATCTACAAATCTCACCCAACTCGGGTATAATTCCTCTGCTTCCTGCACCCCAGGTGGAAACCAGAACAAACACACACACACTGGAACCCTTTGATTTTCAAATTAAATATTGCATTTATTTACTACGGTCCAAATTATGGTAATCCGTAAAAAGTCCCTTTTTTTAACGTGAAAACAAACGTCTACTTATAAACGGGAGTTTTCCAAGTTGATTACACCTACGAGCAAAATGCTTCATGTTCTCCACATTTTAAAGCTCCTTGTGTTGATGAGGAGTTTGAACTTGAACAACCCACTCAGAGCTCAAAGGATTTTATGCTGCAGAAAACCTATATTTGTGCTCAGACTAGGACGAAGACTCTGGAGTTGGGCTCGACCATCAAAGAGAAAGAAGCCTTGAGAGTCTTCTCTGTAAAAATGCTATCTGTAAATGACTTTTATTGAAATACTATCCTCTTTATATAACTTAGTTTCCTTATATAACTTAGTTTCTATATCCATGCAGCCTCAATGTTCTTTTCTGAGGTAGTGGAAAACAAATGTTTAATATGCGACATCTTATGTCCTTGGGGGAGGGGGGTACTGTGACCGATGGAGAGTCTAACAGAGACTTTTGAAAGTGCTTTGAAATCTAATCAGACGGAGGAATTGGTGGCACAAGAAACGAACAAAAGGGATGATTTTCACAAGAGTGAAGTATACTGACTTTTACCGCGCGAGACGGTGATGAATGTGCAGATAATAGAAAGGAGGAGGGAGCGTGGATGGGAATGAGGACAAATCAAGCAGGTGTGAGGTAAAGGGCAGGACAGTTGGCACACACAGTGACATTTGGAAAACCCGTTCTCTTGATGTAATCATCTGTCTGACCCGGGTTTTTCTGGGGCAGGAGCTTTGTGGTTTCCACCGCGGCTGGGTGAAGGCAGTCGGCCACGTCGGGCGGCGGCTTGTGAAGGAGATCAGCTGGCTTGAAACGACATTTCCACCCCTCTGAGTACGGCCGGTGGTTTGTGGTTTGTGGTTTGGGGGTTTGTTACTTCTCCACTTAGGAGCCCACATTTCTGATCTGATGAATTAATGCCCAGAGGCGGGACTCGTTGCAGCTTAAACACCTCATCTAATGTGTGGAGCATATTAAGAAGGAAAAAAATGTGCTGCAAGCCTTGATTCATCATGATTATTTCTCCACACGCCTCACAGATGATTAGTTGTTTGAGCTATTACAGTTTCCTGCTTAGTTTAGTTTGTTAATGGACTGCGGTGTGTGACTCAGTCTCTTTCAACACGTTCATGTTATTTTCTGTATTGGATATTTGCTGTGAAGTTGAAAGTGTTTATAAGCTTTGGGATCGTGCATACAGTGATTTTGCCATTTCATGCTGGTAAGCAGGTGATGATTCGCTGTTAAAACCAGCTCAACCACCTTTATTTCACAAAAATAAAACATGATGTCTGCTCCGCTCCGCGGAAATAACATGCAGCGTAACTTTAGTGCGATGATCGGAAAATGGAAATGGTCTTTGCGACGCAAGTATACGTGGAGAAAAATAACACTTATCGTCTTGAAAGCCCACCCAACAGTTCAACAAACACTGAATAAACCATTAGTGAAGACAACTCATGCTGCCGGCTCATTATGTCCCGCTCATCAAAATTCTGAAATTGTACTGGACCTCCAATCAACAGACCGTACGGGATTATAAAAGACTTATCTCTCCTGGTAGTTACCAAACAGGACGTGAGGATGGACATGATGTCTAATTATTATGTATCAGGAATATACAATACTGCAGAAACACATTTTCTTCTTATCTAATGCCTTTTAGTTTTAGTCTTTGAAGCTGCAATATTCGGCGTCATATTAACCCCAAATTTAATGACAATGTGAAACGAGAACAAGATCATAGAGATTAAACTACTGCAAATTATCACCCAATTATACAGTTTTATTTTGTATTCTTTTGTAGCTCAAAGGCTCTGACAACAGTAGAGTTCAGTGTGGGAACTTTTATGAGCTCCGTTTTGTTTTTTTAAAGCGAAGGAAGAAGCTAACTGAACTTTTTCTTCCCTCTGTGTTGTAAAAATAATCAGAAACAACTAAACAATCAGGGAATAAACAAACTACAGAGAGAATGTCATATTTCAAAATATGCAGCCGTATTGAACTGAACATCGGGTTTGACTTTAAGTGGGGGATTTTTTTCTTTCTATTGTCTGTGTCATTATTAGGTGATTTAAAAGAAACAGAACTGCAGTAATTGATTAAAGAAAGTAAGAGCAAAGTGCTTGAAACAGATGAATACACCCGTCGACCTCTGACCAGCTTCTCTTTGTAGTCAGTTTCCATAAAACATGAAGCGTGACAAGGATATAACAACGGCACAGCGCTGAGAGCGTTTAGCTGGAGGGGGTTTTGTGTAACCTGCGTAAAAATCCTCCCTTATCAAAGCACTCGACGGCGTTTCACAGATTACACTTCCCTTCATCTGGCATTTTGTAGGATTATTTATTTTCCTCCGCTGAGTCTGTCAGAATTTGTCTCCTTCAGAGCAGAGCAGGATTCGCTCAGCAGGAAGTGTGACACAAGCAGACGCCGTCGAACTGGCGTGAACCTCGTATCGTCTTCTGGTTTCGGTCTTTTTGAACCTTGAGAGTCGCTCAGCTCTCGTCTTGGCTGAGAGATTTTCTCATCCCAGTAATATCAGGCAAAGTGTCACATCCTCACCAGCTGGGGTGACGGGATAATGATTCACTCGCTGTCACACGCTCACCTTCCTACTCGCTGGTATCTGCTCTTGAACAGTTTGTTAACGTATCTAATTAGCCCGTTAGGTAATTATGACCTCGTCATTGAGCAACTGCAAACATTTCGTTTTTCTTCTGTTTTGCTAATCACCAGCAACATGATCACCAAAAAGATGTCTTCATGAATAATAAGCAAACCAATGGCCTCTCTAAAAGACCAATATACACACTGCTGTGTTATATTTCATCTCCAGAATCAGCATCTATTATGGATATAAAAACATGATTAGGTTTTAGGTATATAAGGTAACAGTGAGTGAAACAGCGCCTCTAAATGTTGTGTGGTGGAACAATGTATTGCAGCGCAATTTAAGCCTATGTTGGCATCCCGTCTATGTTAGTTGCCCTTTAAGTATCACACCAAACAAATCACATGTCATTGAATAACAGAAGATAAACAAACGTTTCTTTTTTTGTTTTGTTCAGAAGCACAAAGAAAAGAATAACCGTGATATTGTGATTCAACTCAAGGTTGTACCTTCATCCCAGGCAGGGTTTTTTTTCTGCCATAAATAAACAGATCGGAGGTCTCGTCTCATTTTGCTTCCTCAAAAATTGCTAATTGACCCCAGAAGCAGAATTGTGACGAAGTGTAGGGAGGCGCACGTCGGCTCTGACTGGGAGTCGGGGAAATAGAAATAATTTTAGCGCTGTCATAATTCATAACCTGTGACATCACCTGTCACCACCATTCGTCAAACACAAAGTGTTCCTGCATCTCTGCGTGCTCGTGATTTATCGTGACGGATTGACGGAAATGTCGGTGTTTGTGTTATTGAGGTATTATTCTAAATACACTGTATTTACATATTTCTTATCAATGCACTGTAATGCTTTGAGAAACGGATCTACACCTTGTTGTTTTTTTACTTATTATCAACCCAGAGAAGCTCACGCTAATTTTCCTAACTTTGTTATTTGCCATGTAAGCAGTTCTTAATGTGGACATTTGGCTCAGAGCGAGAGCAAGAAATGCATGCAAATCACAAAAAAAAACAAAATCTGTTTTCCTGTAGACTCTCAGATATTTCTCACAGCTGCAAACTTTTCTCTGTTATTTCAAATGTACTTTTACATCCCTTTCATTGCCTTTTCTCGTCAAGTGAAATAAATTCAGTAAAATTTCAACGTGACCTGAACAAAGACCTGACGGCCTGGGGAAAGGGCTGATTAGGTTTCTTTCACCTCTTTGACAGGACGGCATGAGGGAGCTTTTTTTATTTTTTTAGTGCCGTTACCTCTATAATCATCCTTTGTGCTTTACGCCCACAATGAAAAAGAAAAATACATTTCTTGTTGAACAACAAAGGTGGATTAACGTTTGGATTTTTAGTTGGTCAGGTTATTTTTCTGATTATTCAATGGTTCATTTGTTTGGTTTTTTTGCTTCTGTACAAAAGTTTTCCACAGTATGTCCCTTTAAATTTAGATTAATACATTATAATGGTCCCTTATGCGAAAGAGAGAACAAAAAAGGACGTAGTATTTATTTAATCTTAATTTCATTTTCTTATTTAAGCTGATTTGTATGAACAAACCCTCTGCGTCCAGTACTTAAAGAAAGTGGTATTCCTACGACTGATGTTTGTCTGGGGTGGAGTGTGTTTCAGAGAGCAGACATCAGAGAGGTGTGAGGAGTCTAATGAGCAGATATTCACACTCGGCTCACAATGACTCCATTAAATGAGCTGAATAAGTGATGGCGCTTTGCTTGTTTTAGACGGTACGTGGGGACAAATTAATCCCATTTTCATGAACGTAAATAATCCAGTAATGTAAAATTCTGTTTGTATCTCCAATTTGGTTATTTAAATATATTCCAGATAAATAGGGTAGCCGGTAACGAGCTCCTCCATTGTTTTTGTAATAATCCTGTCTGGCTCGTAAATGCAGACTCACCTTAAATCAGATGCATTCATGTTCCCTTAGTTTGTCCTTTTCTGTCCTGTGTGCCAGCTAAGGCAGTTTTGGATTCCTAAGGACTTTGGAACAATTTATCTTAATGATGAATAATACATGGGTCACAATGATTTTTGTAAATACAGGTGAGAGTATAAGTTAATATTTGTGTTGGCTCCTCCACAGTTATCAAGCAAGAGTCAGTCATGTGCTACAAAATGGTGACTTGAAAATTGACAATTATAAATTGCTGATGTGCTTTCAGTGTGTTTGTTGCTGTTTTATTTAATGTGTCCATGAGAATAATATAGAAATTATGATCTTCAACAACAAATGTTCAGTTTAGATAATTGGTGTGATTTTACTATCCATCTCCACTCCCTGCAATCTATCAGACATTATTTCAACGTCTTATTATCTAGCTTGAACTGACCAAGTCCAACATATGACAGAATTTGGATGCAAGTATTCGATAATTCAACTTTTAATATCTGCAATTATTATCTTTCTTTTCACCCTCGTTGGTTGTGCCGATGTCGGCATAATTCCAAAGTTTCCCCAACCGCCATGCTTAGTTGCTGAAATTCAAACTGAGACGTCCTCTGAGAAACTGCTGACTGTCAGAAGTCCTGCACCAGACATGCAGCACTGCTCCAACAGGCAACTGCTGGGCGTTTTGATGATTTAAGACGTGCAGGATGCACACTCGAAGGGCATTCACAGGCCTGCTGGGAGGGCGGAGAAGGGTGAAAAAAAAACAAATTTTCTTTGCCAGTCATGTCCTTGAATAGCAATGAATGTGGCGCGGAGACGAAACATTACAGACAGCTAATCAGCACCCACACATGCGCGCACAAATGCGATTGTCCTCCCTTTTGCCTCCGTATACCTCATCAGCCTTCAAACGGTCTCTAATGTGCTCCTCCTCAGATTCCAGCTCAGAGGTTGGGAGGTGAATTATGGAGGATTATCAAAGTGAAAATGACTTCCATTTGTCTTTATTGTGCGATCATGCCAGAAAGACCGTCACTTTGATCTCTGGCCAGAATCGTCTCCTCTGGGGTTTTTGCTCTAACCGAGACTGAATCATTTTTCATCGTGAGGTTTTGTTGCTCACTTCGGTCTCGACCACCTCACACAAAGGTTTGAAATGTTGGTGGTTTTCATTGTTATTTTGTCTTGGATGAAAATTAACTCTAGTTATTTTTATTTTATTTTTTGATTCCTTTTGTCCATTTAAAAGCAAAACTTTGAGTACCTGGTACTGAGTTAAGGTGTTCGTATAGTTGTCCATTACTGTAATGAATGTGGTCGTCCTTGTTTCTGCTCATCTTTCCCTGCACCTCTGACGGTCCCTTTACGGCTGGATCATACTGCAACAAGGTCTTAGTCGAGGCTATGCGGTGTTCAGATCCTAGAACTGACAGTGGCTCAGCTTTAGGGTTGCTGACTCAGCATTGTGTGGTCAACAGTGGTGTTGTTCCTGCGGTCCTTGCTTGCTTACCTGGACCATTAAAGTTTCAGCAATCTAAAAAAAAGAAACATATTTCATCACGAAAAAAAAACACCCAAACATTTTTTATAACACTGAAAAGTACAGATGAAAGGTACTTTCTCTGTATATTTGTTATGTAATTTGTGTACATTTTGCTTAGCTACAAGTTTATACTGTACTATACTATACTATACTATACAATACTAGTTTTAGTGTTAGTTTTTACCAGAACCAGTGCCTTCTTTTTAGTGCCTTTCACTAACAATCATACAGTTTAAACTGTGCAGAACACATTTTATAGGCTTTACTGTTGCTTTTAAACATCACACACAACTGCAGCTCTGCTCCTACCAACCATTAGTATAAATAGGATACTACTGCGTGTCACCATACACGGCAGTATGCCAGTACGTGCAGAGGGAACATCTCCTTCGGGCTTCAGAGGGAACGCTGGAGTTGTGGACGAGTAGACAAATAATGCAGAATATCTACAGTCAGAAGCTTATTCAGACATAAACCGTTGGAGTGGGATATGTAGGACGTGGATGTAAACGGCGTCGGTCTTCCAATTAGTCGGGCCGATAACACTCCTTCTCTCAGCGCTGAGGAAACAGGGACGCCGCTGTTTGAAGTTGCGGAGCAGCAACGGTGAAAACCCTCAGGCCTCCTGACAAGTGAAAGTTTCCACTCTTGACTTTTTCTTCTTGCCTGCTCTCTGCATCAAATAACAGCTCGTTGCACGTCATAGAAGAGCTCCTTCTACATGTACACGTTCTGTTCCGTGTAGCTTTAATTACATGCGAGTCAGCCTCGGCTACCTCGGTGATTCACCTCATTACAGCTCGTTCTCATCCAGACTGCAGCTCTGAGAAGTGTCAGCAACACATTTCTGAATTCTGCTGCACAATCGCTTAGCTTCAAACACACACACACACACACACACACACACACACACACACACACACACACACACACACACACACACACACACACACACCGCACACCGGAGGAGTACTTGTGTCGAGTGACCAGAATTTTAATGATGTGTCTGCCAATCAAAATAAATGCCTCTGACCATATCACACTGACATGCTGGATTTCCTAAATGGGCTCTTCTTCATTTTTATGAAGTAACAGTGCACCCTAAATGGAGAAAATCATTTGTCAGCTAAATGCAATCAAAAAGACTCTCTGTGGGGCCGTTCCTCATTGTTCATCATTTCAGCGTGTTGTTCGGCGTGCTGCACCTTTATCCTCCGAGCTGCACTTCAAAGTCCCGTCAGGCCTGCAGACGGCGAGGATGAAGAGCGAATATGGATGTACGACTTCAAAAGATTTCCACGTCTCCTCATCATTCATCATTTAAGGTTGGAGTTTGTTAGCATTTTCTGAGAACCTTTTTAACAAGCTGAACTCACAATACCGCACGCATTTCCATTTCCCTTGGCTTTTAAGTGCAGGCTTTGACTCCCTGCTGATGCGCTCCTTGACGTACAAAAACACGGCACCAAATGTGACATTTCTGTGCAGATGATTTTAGTATCAGATAATGCAAATAAACAGGTGGGTGGACAGATCTCTGAGCTTTCTCCTGCATCAGACGTTGGGTATTTGCGTAAATGCAAAGGAATAAAAAGGCAAGTTCGAGGTCTTCGCTAGTTTTTGCTCTTTGAAAGTTTCCAAGGAAATAAGTACTAAAAGTGAGTAATCTGACTTTTAGAGCTCGGTGTTTGATGCCTACATTTTCCTACGTGAGCCCCCAGATATGGTGCTCTAAGGTTTAGTCAGACTAAAACTGTTTTGACCACTTTAGAAACATGATATATCATCAGCTCCAGACTTTGGAATAGGTCCTGTTGACAAAAGCTGCCGTTTCCCTCAGGGTTCAATTAAACCGGGTGCTGAACATTTTCAGGTTTCTATTGAACTGCAATCGAGTGCTTCGGCCTCTTACTAAAAGTGTGCCAAGAATTTATTTGGTTGCCCACTTTTCCCCTCCAACTCGTTCTTCTTGCAGCTTTCTTGCCTTCTGTCTCTTCTGTTCGTCATTCTTCTTCTGTGAAGGGAAGGAATTACATGAGTCAGAGCACATAGATCCACTAAATCCCACTTAATGAGAGCGGTGACCCTCAGGCATCTCCTCCAGCCTTCTCTAGTCCAGAGGTTAATGGTAGTAATTTCTCCTTGATTAATTATACTAACAGTAATTGGCTATTGATAGCTTGCTGAGCGGCTTCAGGCGATCCTTTTCTCTCCCCTTTATTTTTCTCAGATTGCCTTTGACTGAAGCGATCTTAAATCTGCTCTCCTTTTGATTCACTGCTGGCTCCGGCTTTATGTCATTATGCTTACAGCAAATGAGAAGTGAATATAAAGTGATCGAGCCTCTTGAAGGGAGAGTAGAGCTGTCTGTACGGAGACTCCCTGAAGGAGTGCCTGATATCAACGTTACCCTGAACCTCTTTGATCGGCGGTCAGCTGTTGTCTGAATGAGCCACAACAACACTTCAGATGAAGTGTGTGTTTTTTTTTCTTTACTTTTTGTCTGACATGTTTGGTCACGGGGCGTTGTGAAACGTTCACTGGAGAGCAGAGGTTACAGACCTCGACACGGAGACACACTTCTTCTCGAAGTTTGGTCCATAGAAGTCCTTTTCATCCGTGGCCGGTGTGGCCAATGTTTCTGTCACTTCCAGCTCTGCTGTGATTGGTTCCAGACATGAGCTCCAATTCATTTCCCCCGCCGTCGTTAGGCTCGTGGCGCACGTTATGTTTTCTTTTTTTTTTCCTCAATTAATCTTCTGCCCTTTGATGGCTGGGTGACGCAGTGGTAATGGAGACATACATTTCTCCTGAAGGCTCTGGGCCTGACGACAACGGATCGGCTATTTAAAAGCAGAGATCGATAAAGATGCTGAGCATTCATTTTAACAAGGAGGAGAGCGTGTGCATGTTGAACCTGGGCATTAAGCAGAGGGTTAATAAATATACATTTACTATATATAGTCAGTTATAAGTTGCATTAATATCCAGACGAATACAGTCAGACTAATGACTCCTTTAACTTGAGGGCGATAAATATCCTTAATATTGTTTCGGTAAAACTTCCAGATAAACAACCTACTTACAACCTAATTAGCTTTATTTTAATAAGGTGGTTTAAGAAGAACAGTGTGCCTGAAGTTGTGTGGAAGACATTAAGAAGTTGCACTGAAAGCTGAGGTAAGAATAAACGTTGGAGAACATTTATATTCTCCAGCGGAAGATGTGTCGTCACGGAAACACTCCGAAACAAATACCGTATTGTGAATAATGCAAGAGTGTGTGCATGAACTGCCTTGTAAATAATACATGTTGTGGCAATAAATACAAGCAGCCGTAAGCTGTAGAAAGGTTTGCAAGAGAGACGTCCTGTAAACTTTCAGATCGTAGTTCGATGGAATCATATATTGACGACTCGTTACTTCACGACGTCCAATATGCAGGAAGTGGATTGAGCTGATTGGTACTCGCCCCTCTTTTCACTCCTGACTGGTTGATGATGCAAACGAGGTCCGCACAAATGGTAAAGAAAATGACGCAAGTGTTAAATTGATAGCTGCAACTTCGGAGGGAAACTGACGGTCATCCTCTTCAGGATATGAATTGAGACTTTTCTTTACCTTTAGCTATATATATATTTTTTGTTCCTACCGCTCAAATTGTTCAGTGCAATGTAACCGTAAAGACATTATTGTGTCGACAGCTCTCGTTCACATCTCGACTTCATCTCAGTATCTGTGTGACGCCTGTGAAGCTTTCAGACAAATGCTTTTATGGTCAAAGACCCACTGATCTCACAAGAGGTGACACTTTTCAACAACGTCAAAGGTCTTGTGACTTGACTTTTATTCACCGTCGGCCGGTGTTGTTCATTTGAAACCCTTCGTTACCATCGTGAACATACAGTATAAGATTCCTGTCTGTTCCTCGCTGGTTGCTCCGTCTCCCTCATGAAATCCTCCGCTGTGGTCCAGAACTCATTTGTTTGTGTTTTCCCGTTCAAACCCAGTCTGGCAAAAGCATCTACGGATGACATGATCAGATACAGTTACTGCCATGATATGCACAAGAATAAATAACAGGTGATAGACTGCAACCAGATCCCTGTTAAAAAAAAAAATCACCTCCTTCTTTCCCAAAATAACCTCCGACTTTGTAGAGAGGGCGTCTTTAACAAACCGAGTGTTGGAGACATTATTCTGCACTCAAATCTCAGGAACTTCTCGTAGCTTGCCTCCAGCTGCAGCATCTTCCAATGCATTCATATTTCTGCCGTTTGAAACAAAACACTTTCAAGTCCATTGCGTTAAATTTAGATTAGCAAAAGCATATAATTGGATTCGTCAGTGTGTGCGAAGCGTTGTGTAGCTGTATCATTTGGCCGTGCTGCAAAAGGCTGAACTCAGCAGATGGACGGATGCTGCTTCTTGGCTCTTTCTCACCACTTCTGTGCGCGAGCAGCTGAGTACGCCTCGTTTACGAGCGTCGAGATGAGCGGATCTTTCTCTTTAGGGTGACTCTACGTCCTTATCGGCACACCGAATCCTCCGCAGTCTGAAGAGCACATATTCAAACGATTGAGAGACCTTTTTTTTTTTTGGAATAACAATTGATGGTTTAATTTAAGGACACGGTGAGAGAGTCTGCCTCAGTGCATCTCCTTAATTGAGCCTGATAATGGTTTTGGTAATTACAGCTTCAATTGAATTTTCCTAATACAGGTGAGACTGTATCACAGACCCCCACAATCTCCACGGTATTTAATATAGCACATCTATTCATTATCATTGATAAGATTACAGTAAAAAAAAAACACACAAAATACAAAGACTAAAATTAAAGCTGTCCATCTCTCAATCGGCATTTATTTTTAAACCATGTCAGTCATGATGCATTTGTTATTCTAGCTGTTCTTCTTTTGTCATATTGTAACTAAACTGGAAGTTGTCAGCTTTGTCTTTAAAAAGCCGCGTTTTTACCAAACTTAGACTGGTAGTAAAATATAAAATTGTGTTATTTGGTATACAGCCTCCACATTGATAATATTGGCCAAAAATATGGATTCATACTCTGACCTGTCACCGAGACCCGTGCAGAGATTTGTTTTCATTTTTACATGTTAAAGTAAGCTGAAGTGTTTCCCGTCAGTTTGAAGACATACATGTACAAAACAAAAACAAAATACCTCGATAATAATGTGACTTATTAGATTGATTGTGATTCTGTGTTGTTAAAAAAGAAAGTATTGGTGGTAATCAGTAATTTTGTTATGAAGGGAACCGTTATGAAAAGTCCTACACTTGTCCAATTCTGATGATGTCGATCGCTTATATTAAACTAAATATATTCCTCGACTGTGATGACTCAGCAGGAATCTAAACCCTTTGCAGCTCTCTAGAATTCAGTGCCAGCATGCTTTAAGCAGTTTCAACAATATCAGACCTGTGGTTAGATTCAGTCTGAACATCTTTTTTAATGTTGTTGAAGTGTATTCATTTCTTAATGCAGCATGTCACTTAACTGCAGAGAGTTTTTAGTCACCGTGTGAGTCGACATCACTCTGTGTTTCATTTTCATTTCAAGACGAGGCTCTTTCTGAGTTTGGACCACCGCAGGCCTGAACAGTATTTGACATTTCCTACTTCTCCAACGTCTCCATTAAAAGGCCCCCGTGGCCGAGGCATGTGATTTGCACTTTCAGACTAACCCTCTGTGAAGAATACGTGACAAAGAAGGCCGAAGGCTTCCTGCATGGAGTTGAGTATGAAGCTGTAGGTCACAAAGCCCTGGCTGTCCCCATCTTTTCTCCGGGAGTCCATGTGTTTCACTCTTTTGTACTCTCCTTTCTCCCACCACACTCTTTGTAAAGGTCACTCACCGCTTGAGTGTGAATTTAGGCTGAGAAAGTCTGTGACATATTGGAAAGTGATAATAAAATGTATTTTTCTCATCTGCCACCGGTGAACGGAGCGATGTTCTCGCTCGTCACTGGTTTCCGTGACAGATGGAGCTCCGGCGGTCTCTTGATGTCCGCCGTCGTCGGGAGGACACAAGGTTGCACGAAGGGTGAATAAACACAATTAAGCCGCCGACCTGTCTCCCTTGGGGAGAAAGTAACACGGGAGTCGGCTGTAAGTTTAAGCGATAGATGCTGCAGGGTGTCTCCGGGTAGATCTGTCTGTTCGGGACAGGTTAGCGCTTCGCTGTGTCTCGGTTCCCCAGAGGGACACGAGAGGACGAATAATCAGCGCTCGGCTGTCTGCCGCACATCTCGTCTGTTTCTGAGACGGACAGAAAAAAACATTGTTGTTTTTTTTGTTATGCTGTTTCACATGGTGGCAGACAAAAAGACAGATGTGGCCTTTTACACCCACAAAGATGTGGTGAGATTTCTGGAGAGTTTGTGCATAATCTTTGTAAATGTAGATCTGTGGCTGTAAAATAACGATTATGAACTGAAAAGCGTCTGTTGAAGCTCATTAGCATCAGAAGACTTTCATTTAAGTCTTTTTCTCTAACACACATCTTGATAAGAGCTTGTAATGTCTCCATTTAGCTTAAATACTCCGAATTTAATGGTTAACAAGGACCGGGGGAGAATTTATAGTGTTTGACTATCAATCAATATTCATCAGTTTCTACATTTCATTGTGTTTTCAAGATCAGTGGGGAATTGGTTGATTTACAACTGTTGATTACTTAAACTTCGATTCAACCCTGGATGCTTTGATTCCCTCTCTGAACCAGTCTTTAAGATTGATGTATTTGTATAGATTTCTATCACTAACCATTTAATGTCTTTTTTTTAATTTTTTACATCGTACAGTATCAGTGGTACAGTAGCTGTAGCAGTTATTAAAGTGGTTGCAGTAATAATATTTACAATTGATTCATATCTTCATTGAATAATGACCTCCAGCTGCCTCTGCATTGTTTTTTAATATTTACATACGCACAAATTATACAGCCACTATATGGAATAATCATTCCTGCTTAATTTAAACTTCAGTAAAATGTCACATGATTTATGACCCAATTATTATGTACCTTTTATTTTACTTTTGTCTTGCCAATGTTTACATTGACTTTCACCTTTGATTAATGACCCGGCAAACAAAAGATTAAACGCTGACCTCCACCTTTTAATTAGCTTTGATAATTCATCTTTATGGAGGCTGATTAACATTTGAGGCGTGCTTGGTGTGATTGTTCTTTAGCTCACTCTGAGGTCCAGAGATAACAAATGGTATCGATGCTACTTGTCCAAGTGGGATCTCTTGCCAGAAAGTCCGGTGAATCTCCGGATGAGCCTCGTTCATCTTAATATTGCTTAGAGCAGCAAACACACCGAGAATTACAATTTCCACACAAGTTTCCCAGCGGGGAGTTAACAACATCTACTGTATCGTACCGCTCTACATCCACCAATGTATTCAGTAACTTCTCTCTCAAAATCAGGAAATCCCTTTCAGTCCATGCAGAAGCTACTTTATTGTATCTGAGTAGAAGCCTTTCTGCGTCTTATTTATCCATTTTAATGCCACGGCTTCGCTCCTGATGTGCAGGTGTTCCACCAAAACACGTCCCCCTCCCCGACACTATTTTGCACCGTCGCTGTATCCCGGGTTTAGCACCAACCAAGATTAGCAGAGCGATATATGTGTGCAGCTGAAGAATGGCCTGGGTAGGCTGGACTCATGTAATAGTAAGTAGTCCATATCCACTGTTGGATCCACCCAGGTACCGTGTTGTTTCCAATCACTGCAAATGCATCTTACCTTACTCACAATGTCATATTTCATCATTTTCACAGCAGCAGTGTTGAAAGATTCGACTTGATGTCGCTGGTTAAACTCAGTCGAACAATTTCTAATTTGGAGGAGACGTTGTCCTTTTTCCCCGTCCAGACTAAAACAGGCAGAACAAGGTCACAGGAGAAAACCTCTTTTTTTTTTTTTTTTTTGCTTGGTAACTGCGTTGCTACACTCTGACATCATGCTCCATCCAGACTGTCCTTAAAATTGGGATCAGGCCATTATAGTGATTGAAAGTTGAGTCAGGTCAGCTGCTGTCATGTTTGTGTAGCGGTCTGCATACATTTTGGTCAAATGGAAAGTGCCATGAATCTGTCCTGTGATCCTGTGAGCTGGAACTCAGTCTTGTCTGTGACAACGTATTTAAATAAATTGGTAGGGAGACCTGTTTATTTTATTTTTCTACATCATCTCAACTTCAGGACTCGCTGTTCTTTGTGAATTCATTCACTCAGTCAGGTTAGTTCATTAAAGCTCAATTTAATGGCATCTTGTAAGCATCCTAATTTAGAGAAAATGTAATGACCTCGTCTTAAATTACTGCTTTTAAGTTTGAAATATTGTTTTCCAGCAGGAGATGCGATCAATAGACAGCAAAATCTTCATCAAAGCAATATCGGTTTCTCTGAAATTTACACGTAAAAACATTTAAGCTCAGTCCTCTTTGGTTCATAAGTGTTGCCGTGTGTGTCCGTGTGTCTTCTTTGGGAAGAGACATAAATCAATCGCTTTCAGACCATAACTCTTGTGCGTTCAATTCAATCAATGCATCAACTTTGAGCAGCGCTCTGATTAAAGTGAACGCACGAGGCCGATATCTGTACGAGGTGTTGGGATGGTAAAAAATGACAAAATAAATATATGATGATTTATGCATTTGAGCGTTTCTTCTTGTTTTTACAACACACATCAGTTATTGGCTGCAAATATTTACTGAGAGATTTTCATGCTCCACAACTTGACAGTGTGATGGAGTTTGTGTTTGGTTTATCCGGTAGAACACGAGAGACCGCGGCTTCTCATGTCTTCATTCATACGCTGCTTATTCATGTCTTTTTTTGTTTTTTCTAAAAATCCTTCCTCACCTCTTTCCTCCTGCAGTTCGACATGCAGAGAATCACCCTGGAGGAGCTGAAACACATCCTCTTCTACGCCTTCCGCGACCACCTGACCATGAAGGACATTGAGAACATCATCATCAACGAGGAGGAAAGCCTGAAGGAAAACTCCGGGAACTGTCAGACAGAGTTTGAGGGAGGTGAGCAAAAAAACAAAAACAAAAAAATTTCCTCCAGCTAACTTTGTCACACAAGCACATGCTGAAAGTGTGCGTGTGCACGTGTGTCGCAGACACGCAGTCTGTGCTGTCAGGTGGAGTTTGAGCTGTCTCGTCGAGCTCTCCGGCCACAGTCACAGAGCACCTGCTGATTTATTGATTTGAGGCTGGTGTCAGCTGGTCACCAGTTCGAGAAGTGGCTCAGATGAAATATGCATGACCTCGCTCTGCAGAACCAGCCATCCAAGATTTATGGATGTCAGAGCAAGAGAGGGTATTCTGGGACTGTTTCACTGTCACCATAAAAACAAGAAATGTCCTTTCAAACTGATTGTATTTCACAACCCCTTTAAAGTCTTCTTTTTTCTTTTTTTTTTGTGGAAATGTCAGGTCCGGACTCAGATTCAGTGAGTCAGCCTTTTGAGTCTTTTTACTGTTTTGGGTCTCGACAGAAAAAAAAAAAAAAAATTTTTAGCAGAGATTAAGACCAAAATAGAGCAATTACATTTACATAAAACATTTACCAATTAATAGAAAATGAAATGTCACAGAACCCAGTAGGCAGTCCAGGCAGCTCTAGACATATGTTAAGGGCACGGTGTTAATAAGCATCTGATTGGCTGTCAATACACAGATGCTCGTAGTTGTTAACCAATAGTCGAGATATGTTCAAGCAAACTACCTTTATTTACTGCTGTCTTAACACGTCCATGAACTTCCTGCTGTTCAACGTCTGTCTTGTTTATGTGCTGTGTGCCAGTGAGCCTCGATTAGACGGCTTTAGTGTCTCTGCAGCTCAAAACAGCTGATTTGTTAAGGAATCTAGCGGGAAGCAAATGTTTTGTTCATTTAAAAACATCCTGGTCCTGAAATGCCCCACACTGTGTATGTCTCTGGGTATTTATGGATGTAATGTTATTCACAGCGTGTACCTTGATTGATGCCGAGGCAGCTAAAAAAAGAAAAAGAAAAAGTGGCTTTTCACTTGTTCCCAACACCGATAACATGAATTCGGGGTGTCTGACATGCTGAGTCATAACATTACCAGTGTCAACATGCCCTGAGAGCAGCCTAGCCGAGCAGCGTCCCAGCCTACTTTGTTATGCAGTGAAACTGCCTTCATCAGCTGTGTGTGCGACTGATACTGTAAGTGTGAGTTTCCAATGCACTGAGCTTTTTATATTTCTAGTCGGGCTCATGTATATTTCTTCTGTGGAGGCCAAACAGCCTTCAATATTTCTTCCCAAACGCCACCTGCCTGCGACTCTGTGTCCTAGAGGGGACTTAGTGGGCCGGCACTGGTGCCACTGAGGGTGGACAACGATCGCACCGCCACTCTATCAAGGTCTTAAAACTAGTGTAGAGGGATGACTACGTCAATGTCCCGACCAGGTTTAGCTGAAGGCTGACGGAGCAATCACGTCCATTGGACCAGAAGTCCACGAGGACCGTCTGCTGCACGGGGACACCAAAACGGGCTCAGTCATGAGAAATCAATACATCGTGTCACGGCGCGATTCATACTGAATACACTTCATCACACTATTCTTGTACTTATTACTTCTGCCGGCTGATATATGAAGTAGCGTAAGAGGCACTTGATTTTCCTCTGGTGTCACCTCTAATCTGGAATCAATATAGTGTGGAGCTGAAAAACAACAGGAGTGTAACTGTAGAAGTTCACCAGGCGCTGAGTCATTGCTGAACTAATTGCGCAAATAGCATAAAGCGGAGTCGCTGGAGGAGCTGCTGTCCAGAGAGCGGCTGGCTGCCGGTCGTGAGCATGGAAACGAACTTTAATCCATGAATGTCACAGCTGCAGGCGGACAGATTCAGGGCGTATATGTTCATACACTGGAACACAGGAGTTGATGCTTTTATCAGATTCAACTGGAGAAAAACTAAATCATCCAGCAAGGCATCGTTTCAGACTCAAGATTCACTGTTTGTTAGATGATGGCGTGATAAACTCCATGAGAGATTTCTTAAGCCTCCAACTCCCTAACCTGTGGTGAATGTTTACCCACAGTCAGCAGACTTTTGTAACGCTGCTCTCGTGCAGGTTTGTGATTTCAATACATGAAAAATGTGGCTCTTAAATCTGTATAATTTAAAATGCATGATGCTTCCTGCAGCCAAACACAGTCTTACTTTACTGCAGGTGTTTTTCCAACTCTTCTCACTTCAGAAAATACAAACTCGCTGTGTCATGTATTGCCTCTTTTGATTAACAGCTCACGCTCCCGTGATTGTGATATGGATAGAAATGTCAGAGCAGCGAGCCGCTCGGGACCAGAGAAATGAAAAAGAATACTATAAAGTAGAAATGTACAGGGACAGTGTGATTTTGAAGCACATGTGAAAGTAGACAGCCATAAATCAGCAGCCTGGAAACCGCTGAACACTTCATTAACTTCAAGACCGCAGCAGTCCGCTGAAGAAAACCCTCCGTGGATATCTGGAGGTGTTTTATGAGGCCAACAGCAGGTTCGGGCGACTGGACTGAGAACTAATGTCTAGACCGCAACTCTCCTCCCGTCATCACAGTCCAGCAGCCGAACACATGTTCTTTCCATTGACATCCTGTTCAACTCGTCTTTTATTACACTTGTATGCAAGTGTTGGCACCTTTTGGCAAATGACAGCTTTTTGTTGATTTTTCTTTTTTTTTTTTTTTTTTAAGTTAGAAAAAAGTAAATGTGCCTTTCTTCAAATATTAATGAACTGTTACTTTTATTTTCATGGACTTGGAAAAAAGAAAAAGATACAATAATATATGCAAAGGTTTTTCTACTTAATTGGCTCATTAGGACGTGTAAATTGTCCTTGGGTATTATCGTCCAATGACATTTCTTAATAAATTGATAAATTATCTTCACTTGACAACCGCGGGCTCATCGAAGCAACCGAAAATGAAGCTAATCACTGACTAAAAAGCAGGGAAGGACTTTAAAAGGATGTCACGACTGTCCAAAATGTCTTTAAGAAATAGTAGGAAGGGCGGACAGTACAAACACAGGTGGTGCACAAACATATCACATTAAATATCATTTAACGTGTCAACAGTGCAGTTTTGAAGTAGATGAAGACTTTCGTGTTGTCAGCATCGAGCTAAAATGTAGAGAAACCGCTTCCCCAAAGAAGATTACCAATTCTATTGGAGAATAAAACTGAGCGGAGAGCCTCTTGATTTCTGTCTCTGTGATTCAAATGCCCATCGAGGAGACGGCGGTTGTACTCGGCAGCTTCGATGTGTGAATGTGAGTCAGTGCGAGTGTCAGCATGCTGTTCCTGAAGAGGGAATGCGCTCTTAGAAAAACTAGCCTGATGAAAGTCAGGTCTAAAAACAACATACTCTAAATCCTATGCAGTATGTTTGTGTACAAACGACAAAACCCAAATAAAAACTCAACATTCACCCGCAGTGTCATTTTACATAATCTCAGTAATTGGCTAAAAAAAGAAGCTCG
The DNA here is from genome assembly GCF_029030835.1 of Brachyistius frenatus. Taxonomy (NCBI): domain Eukaryota; kingdom Metazoa; phylum Chordata; class Actinopteri; family Embiotocidae; genus Brachyistius; species Brachyistius frenatus. Next base: position 244,312 of record NW_027210691.1, on the reverse strand, counting down.
TTCTTAGATAATCCATGTGGCTAAAAATGATGTCACGTTATGTTTGGTAATAATGTGAAAGTTTGGAGAAGTACTAGTCAGCTGAAGATTGCCAAGAAATGACAGCGCCTCACCGAGATGGAGCCATTTCTGTCCTACTTTCCACGTTGTATTTTCTTTGGAACGGCAGTCGAGAAGCATTTTTGATGACTTCGGTGCCACTTTTATTGAGAGTTATAAATAGAGTGAGTGATAGTTACGTGGCTGCGGGTCATTGGCTCGGCACCTGTAATTACCGCGGCCCGGGGAAAATCATCTCAGCTGCTGCAGGCGGGAAGAGCTGCTGAATAACCCGTCGATGTCAGAGGTCGACTGAACCAGAGACGCTTCGAGTTGCACATCATATCCTTCAATTCAACTGCCGTCATTTAGTCTTTAAAGGGGATATTATGGAGACGAAGAACTTAAAGTGTTGAGGTGGATTTCGCTGCCAGCTATTCAAATTCTGTTCAGAAAGCCAGAAGCTGGTTCTCCTCACCACTGATACTTTTCTTAATATATTTTTTTTCTAACCGCTGATTTATTTGATTGGCATAGACTAAATATTAGAAACACCTCTCGGTGTGACGTGCTGCGATTCAGCAGCAGCACAGATTACAGCCTCCACAGTGACCCTGAAGTGGAATCAACACCTTTCTGAAACCGTTTCAACAAAAACTGAAAGTGATGACCTTCACGAGGCTCCGATTTATCCCAACACTGTATTAGACTGCATTTGACTTTGAACCGTTCCTGCTATGGAGCTACCAGACTAATTGGGCTTTTTATGATGACTTTTGGCTGTTGCTATGAAGCCAGTCTGGTCCTGTGAAACGTGATGCTTGCCATCGTGTCCCTCTCTGCTGGTTGACTGCAACCCGCTGGTCATTCAGCACAGATCCAGAGCAGACCTGTTTATTCTGCCCGGCAACCCGCCTCAGCTTTATTTCAAATGTAACAATAAAGTGTATTTCTGAGGTTGGTGACCCACTTCCATGTGCAGCTGTGAGTAATAGTTACCTGACATTAAGAATATTATGCGGCAGGTTTGTCTCATATTTTATTCCAGTCTCTGTGACACATGATGAGCATTCAGTAAACAGCGTCTTTACTCACTGCTGAATTTGATTTGTCCTGAAGAATATTTGACAACCAAAGACCGCATCGGGCCTCGTACCTCCTGTAGGCGTCTCCTCATATTTAATATCCAAAACTCTCCCCACGTGGCATCACTCTCTGCTCTTGGTCTAATTTCTTATCCTCAATAACATATTGCAAAAAGGCATGTCAGGGCAGTTTGTATTAAAGTTTAACGACATTAATCTTCTTGGGGAGTTGACCCATGAACTGAAGGAGTAAACGCTTCACAGCATAAATAAACCAGTGAAAATGCGCTCGGGTGTCAGCGCGACCTCCGTTTGTCTTCATTGTGTTCATCATCTCGGCGCGGAAAATGATAAATTCAAAGTCCTGTCAGACGCAGAAGTGGCGCCATCTTTCAAATCGGCAGTTGAAGAGTTGTTTTCTTATTTATGTTCCTCATCTTTCTGTTTGTCTACTTCTCATTTCTCTTTCAGTTCACCCCTCAAAGAAGAACCGTCAGACGTGCGTGAGGAAGAGCCTCATCTGCGCCTTCGCCATGGCGTTCATCATCAGCGTCATGCTCATCGCGGCCAATCAGATGCTGAGGAATGGCATGGAGTAGCTGTGAGCTGGGAACAAGCCAGCCCCTGCATGTGCATGCCAGTGGGTGAGGTCATGTCCCTGTTGATAGGAAAAGAACTACAGAATCAACACTCAAAGTAACCGTCGACAAAATCTGTTTTTAGAATTGCTCTTAGTTTTTATCGAACGAGGAGCACGTCTCCACCCAACGTCCAATAAAACCGTGAAGCCAGCATGAGGAGTCATGCGGGACTCCTCCCCCTTTACTCTGACAGGGACACTCAAGGGCTGACATTACACATAATACACTGTCCTCTCTGTTTCCCTGATGCAATAAAAATAAATGTCGGAAGAAGAAAGAAAAAAAAAAAAAGAGTGCAGGAGTTGAGACCTGCTGGCTTTTCCAGCAGACGAGATGTGACGCGTGTCCGCTGAACTGTCACCCACCAGGAGGCTGACGAGCTGCCAGAGGCTGCAGTCTGGGCCCCGGGAGGGGATAAGACGAGGGGAACAATCGCCCTCTTAATATTTTTCTTTCCTGAAAGGATGATGGCAGAGCTCACCACCACTCAGGCAAAAGGATCTGTACGCATCGGGCCACAGCTCCTGCAGCACTCGTGGTGCTCCGGTATTCAGCTCTCCATCTACTCTACTGTGTCTAAGGTGCCGGCATCACTTCATCGGCCCTACAAATCAAGCGGCGAAGCTACTAAAATGTTAGATGTTAGAACCCGTGGCTTCATGAATGAACACAGAAGCTCGGGAAATATGGTTTTGGGTCACTTCTTCGTCCTCCACACTGTTGGGTGAACACTGTGCAGGGCGCAAAGAAAAAGATTTCTGTGTCCAATTAACGGGAAAAAAAAAATCCACCCTCCGATGCTCCGACACTGTAAACTGTATATGATTATATATCTCGTCTGTCTGTGGGGTTCAGTGCACTGCGGGAGTTGTTTTGTGATTTTACTTTTGTTTCTTAGCCACTTTCTCTCGTCTCGAGCACTTCTGCCTCGGTTGGTGATTTTTCAGCATTTTCCAAAACGACCTTGATCGACCCGCAGAGAACAGTTGTGAACACGTCGCATTCAAATGTGTCTTAATGTGGCGATGGTAGGACAAGGATAATGGCAACAGCAAAATGGTGAGCTGTTTTCCAGTTGGGAACACCTGACTTGTAACTTTTAATCTAAATGCAGCATTTCTTGTGGCTGTGATGCATTCAGGCTTCAACCTGCAGGTCCGTCAGTGTTGCTTTTACTTTTTAATCATGAGGGACTGATGCCAAACCCCTGACATATCATCGATGTTTAAAATACTTGAACATTTTTCTGCTCTTAAACTCAGCGGTAGTAAGAAACGCGTTATATGACATGCTATCATCTGGGTTCCACCAGCTGTTCATGAGAACAAGAAAAATACACCAAACAACCAAAGTGGCTTAAAAACAGCAGGCTTGTCAGCAACAAAGCATTTCTGAACAGTGTTGAAGTGTTTGAGGGTGGATTTTTTTTTTTTTTTTTCCGGACTATAAAACTCGCCACAAATTGAGTTGATGAATTATAACTGTGCTGTGAAAAGTTGCATCTGTTTCCTGCTCTTTGCACCTAAAACAATTCCAATAACATCTAATTGTAAATTCATGTTTTCTTTTCGATTAACTTAATTATTAGTTTTAAATTTCCCTTATATCACCTTTTCAGTTTTTATATATTTTTTTAATCTTCAAAATTGTAATCACCTTTTTTGGGGGTTTTAGGGCAGAAATGATTAGTGGATTTATCAACTGTTTTGATCATTCTTGTCTAGTTCTGTCTCTCAATGGTCAATATTTGCTTGTTATTGTGGACTTCAGTAAGAGTACACTGAACATTTTTAGATTGCTGGCTCTCTACACATCAGCTCGTAGTCTGTAAAGTTGTGATGGACCTTTTACAGACCAACAGCAAAAAAACAAAACACTGATTAAATAATACTGAAAATAGGTTTTAGTTGTAGCCCTTTGTTTGCTGGACATAATTAGGAGTGTAGTTATATGCACATCACATGTAGGTCAATAAATACAGAATGCATCAGGTGTATAATCTCCATAATCTGTAGTTAATTCACAAATTTGTTGCTTAAGCGTTCACCATATTTCATTTATTTTGATTTTTGAAACCTTTCCTGTTGTGTGATAGAAATAATCTGAACCCACCAGATAAAAAGATTAAATCACTTCCCTTTGAATCATTTTGCAGCGTGACAAACTGCAAAGACTCGAGGTATGTACAAACTTCCTGGCAGCACTAAATAATTGAAAGACTCCTCAGGACACGGTGTGTTTCTCCTGAGGTTGGCTCTGAACTCCTGCACTGACTTTCATCTCCACATATAACCCCCACCCCACCCCACCCCACCGCACCGCACCGCTGGTCAGTAACGCCCATATTATCAAGTGCATGCGATTAAGTCGGTGTCTTCTGTAAATACTGTGACTGGCGTCTGATGTGTCCCACGTGTCCGTTGAGGTGTCCAGTATCTCCGTGTGCATGGCCGTCGGTGCTCTCTGCTCACCGGGGTTCAGAGGTGCAGAGAGGGAGGCAGCCGCTGAAGGCCCTTTCTGTTTCCTCTCCACCCTCTTGCCAAAGCCATAAAACTCTGCAGAGGTGAACCAGACAACACAATATATACGCTTCTCCCTGTTGCCACAAACACAAGATCAAACGGGCATTTTTTTTTTTGAGAGGGGGGGGGGGGTCGATGGGGGGGGGGGGGGCAGAAACGTGCATATCTGGTAGGACTTGGTTTGTTCCTGGTACTGTTTTTTGCACCGTCCCTGTCATCCAGTCCAAGGAAACCATTGGGAGGGTTGTAGATCGATGTAATGGCGCCATCTAGAGGTGAAGTAGGATCACGTTGGCCACGTTGTTGTCCCATCACGGTGTTTGTGTATTTCTCACTCTGAACACTATGGAAATGTGTTGCCAGGCAGGACTCGACATTTTATTCACAATGTCTAGAAATTGTTGATATTACATGTTGAAATATGAGGGTTTTTATGTATAATGTATAGGTTGACTTTAATCTACCAAAACTGCAGGTGGAGCAGCATTCGTATGCGAACACGTATTTAATCGGTGTATTTAAAGATATAGATTTCTTGCCTATGGCAGAAAAAGTCATTTTGAACCTGTAAAAGGTTTCATTCACAGAGGCTTTATCAGTATTTCATTCTGGAGACTGCATAAAGAGCACTTCTGCAAAAGCAGTCTTGAACATCTTGTAGGTCACACTGGTTTTGATTTGTTGAATTTTTTTTATCTAGAAAAAGTCACAGGAAAAAGTGAGTTAAATTTTTTAATTCTAGTCTGTACATCTTGCAGTACTGGTGAAACATTTCTTACCTAATTCATGACTAGTCACTTGTAGTTGTTATTTGAGACTTTGTCTTTTGAATTTTGCTTTCGTTGGATTTCGTTGAGTTACAGTAACTGTTGTTACAGTTTTGCTGTAATTAAAGTGACTCCTGCAGAACGAGTGAATGTCTCAATCACTAAAGAGAGTTTTCCTTTGGACGGGAAACGCAGCGTCTCTAGTAGAATCGTAGTTGGATCCCACTTTTCTTTTCTTTTTTTTGTTCTTGTGTAACTTTGTACATAGCTAATAAATCAGCATATCTATTAGACAAGCACATACTACACATACTTTGCACGTGAAGTATTTAGACATGTAGACTATAGAATGACTTTCAGTTGTACTATTTATCAGAGGCATAATAATTATGAGATTGTAAATATGGAAATCTGTACAAAAGTTAAAGGATTGAGAATTGTTGCAATAAAATGGTGTTTTTTAAATGGTGTTTTATGATATATTTTTTTTAAATTTACACTAGACTTGCTATTAAAGCATTTATTAGTTCCATGTATCAAAAAATTCAAAGGGATTTTACAAACACAGAACTGGTTTAAAACAATTTATCCCTCAAAATAATATGGACACTTACATTTTGGGTTTGGTCCCACTGAGTGATCTTCAGGAACAGACTCCTTCAATCCACCTAAAATAAACTGCTTTCATGAAAAATGGTACAAGTTATTTACTCCATGTAACTTTCATAATAATAATTTCAAAGATTTCATTGTTTGTTCCTGAGTGTTTTCCTGTGTTATCAACAGAGACAATTCTTTCTTGGGATCAAGGGAAGGTTGTCATACAAGCCAACACATATGGAAGGACAGAGGTATGACGAGTGGAAAGAGGAAATGAGTGACAGGTGAGCTCAGGTGATGGACTGAGGTAAGACATGGAGCTGTAAAACTGAACCAAAACAAACCATTGGGTTTTTGTTTGATTTAAATCTCAACTATTCTATTTCTGTAAAAAGTTCAATATAACCACGTTGGCTTTTGCAGAACAAATTTGGTTCACGTGAATCAAAGCTGCTCTTAAGAGTTTCTAAAGTATAAATCTGGGCACTCGGGTGAGAAACGACGTAATAAAAGCCGGTTGAAGAGGGAGATAAAGTGACATCATGAAAGCAGCGGTAGATCAGCGGGGAAGGATCCACAGCTCAAGGTCAAAGACACCGACAGGTTTGAGCAACACAACGGCTCGTGTGTTTGTTGATGTGTCCCTCTGAGTAAAAGATGACTAAATCCTGATGCCTTTGCTTTATTTACTTGCCTCCTACACACTTATTATCTATTTATGAACATCGTGACACCACCAGAGGGCATCCAGCTCAACAGAAATATAATGGGAACATCTTTTGTTTTTGTTCCCACTTTTCATGAGTTGAAGTAAAAGATGTGACTTCTTCTTTGAAAGGTTTGTTCCTCTCAATTTTAATGTTCACACATTTGTCCAAATTGGTCTTAGTGAGAAGATAATAAATCTATGACGGGTAGGGATTTTGTTGTGTAGAACTTAAATGTAATTTCACCGATACCTCCACATACAGGATCGGTGGGTAGAATTAGTAGAATTTTATTGCTGATCGGTCATTCATCTTTTTCAAATGTAATTTTGCAAAAGAAAAATACGGCACATTGTAAAGCGTGCAAAAGTTTCAGGCACTAGAAATGAAGTCAGATTTCCTTTAAAACAGCAGCCGTTCTCCTCAGAGCATTCGCACACAGATCGGGACTCTGTCGAGTTGATACCATCTGTTGCACATTTTGATCTGAAGATGGGTTATGGCTGGCTGTATGCCTGAGCTTTTTTCATGCTGTAAAAGATAACTGGACCGTTCTGATGGATATGTCTGTACTCCTCAGCATTAAGGACACCACTAATTTGGACTAAATTCAAAACTCTCTCTGCAGAAACCCGGCCTGAAGTTTGCCTGAAGCTCACACAGGGCTGCTGTATTAAATCACGTCTGATACTGCAGCTGCAGTGAGTTTTATCAAACTGTCACATGCTCCTATTCTAGCTGAAGTTGTGCAGTCATGATATCTCTGTTGCCTTTTCTCAACAGATTACAAGATTACAGCTCTTCATCCAGACGCAGAAGCAGAGAGCAGACGGAGATGACCGATGCAGCGACGCCGACCTCCAGTCAGGTCAAACCACACGGTGCCGAATCAGGATGGATAACGCTGATTTGTGTCAGTATCTACTATTTATTACCATTTTCTTCCATGTTAAAGTCCAATTTTTTTGTCCCCATATATTCTGCCGCATAACACGGGTCCTGCAATTTGAAGTGAGTTCTTGTTATTATTTACAGCAACATTTAGCAGGATTTTAACCAGCACAGAGTAATCCTATTTCACACCAGGGGGGTGATGAGCAGGCCTGCCGTTCAGAGTCTGATCAGCGTTCAGCGTCGTGTTAGCATGCAGGTTCTGTCCCTCAGAGCCACACCGATCTCTCCAGCTCTCTGCTAGAAACAGGCCCTTGTGCTCCTAGAGAGCCCCCCCCCCCCCTACCCCCCCACCCCCATCTGAAGCACTCAACCGATGCTTCATCCCGAGCAGCTCAGTGAGAGGAAGCTGTGGGAGTTCAGCATCTGATTCAAGGACAATTTTCACAGGACACATGGACGCTACAAGGTTGAATCCATCACTTTCCTTTGATAGTCTCTTTAATGTGGGGCCTCCTGCATGCCTCAGATGTTGCTCTGCAATATTTTGGTGTACTAGTTTTATAAAGGATTTGTGATTAAAGTATTCAGAAGCCAAGTTGGTGCTAGTTGCTCTGGATGCCATGCAGCTGGGAGCTGAGGGTGAAATCTCTTTTGAAGTATTCTATTTTTGGAGATGATTTCGTGGACTAATCTCACAGTGTGAGGAAAATATTTTGACCAAAACCATGCAAATGGGTAAAGCAGTTAAAAAGAGAGTGGCCCAGCATGGTGCCTCTTATTTTGGAGAGTCTCAAGCTTATTTAAAGCCAGAAAAAACTAAATGTACTTGAACATTTCTGACTATCAGAAGAGTGAGATGTATTAGTGTCTTTAAACTTATGATAGTTTTGCACAATAATGACTGGATCTTCAACTCAGGTTTAATTAAAAATTAAAGGGCATAAAAAACAGAAAATATTCAAATAAATTTACTGACATTTTAAATTTGACATTGTATTTAAATTATTAAAAATGTAAATAACGTAAATCTGTCCTCACGAACAGTAACCCTGCACAAACCAGGAAACCAGCTGTTTATTGGAAGACATTCTTGGGAGCAAAAATCCAACCGATAACACTGAATTCATTTAATTACATGACATCATTTACATCTCAGTACGGCAACAAATCCAGCCTCGAAGACCTGAAGCATTTCCACGGCTAATAGATTTGTGCACTTTTCAATTCCAGAGTCAATCTTCATCTCGTCGTCTGCAGCTCCGTCTCCGTGTCCAAAGAAAGTGCTTCGATAGTTTTGGCCGTCGGCAGTATTTATGGCACCCGGCAGGTAAGAGAGTAAATCAACTCGGCACAACCAAACTTTGTACCCATGTGCATACAGTACTTACAACCATGCTACAAGATGTGTGCGTCTGATGCTACAGAATGCTTTGAGTAAAAATGACCACGAAAAAGTCAAATGTCCGTGACGTGTGATTTATCCCAGTAGCCCTCTTAACAGTGTGAATTTTGAGGTGATTGAAGAACTGAACTGAAACAATAGGATTCAACACACCAAGTAATACGTGTTTGTGTCTTTTCTTCAAGTTATAAATATTTACAGGGCCTAGACTTCTGAAAGAACAACATAAAAATCATTATTTGGGCCTTTATGTTTAATTCTGTTAAATATACGCCTGTCATAAGTCGGTACTTCTTCATTTTCATGTATGTTACACTGAAAACGTGGGAACAAAAACAAGTGACCGTGTCTATTTAACTACGAATGCATTCTGATCAGTGCACATTACAGAAAGTGTAATTCCAGATATTCTATTCTTTTACATCTTCAAAGACATGATACAGAATGAAATATTACAGAAAGTATTTTGAGGATGAAGATAGAAACCTTATCCCCCCCCCCCCACATAAGACAGAACATAGTTTTGGTTGATTAAATCTCTATCCTTAAACCTAAAAACATCCTCGAGAAGTGGCACATACAGGAATTATGGCAACATCACATCGAAAGTTTGTAAAATTGAAATAGAGAGAAACGGTCTTCATGCTAAACTTGCATCATTTTGAATGTCCACTTTGTAAAAAAAAAAAAAAAAACCCATCAAATGTTCCCAAGCAACCTCGCTGAAGTCTCCACAGCTGCTATTTCTTTAAAGCCACGTCCTCTGAAGTCTCTCTGGAGAAGATGAGGAGCCTCGGCGTCCTCGTCCGTCCTCCGGCCAGGCTGAGGTCAGGTGACGGCTCTTGTCGACGGCCTCTGGTGCAATTGGTCCCGGTGAAATTGGCCAGTAGACTATTGCTTCATGGTGTTCTTGATGGTCCACCTCTGCCCCGAGCAGGGCTGCAGGACCAGCAGGTGGCCGAAGTAAACGTTAGCCGGCACCACCTCCAAACAGCGTCCCGTGGCTCGGTTTATGATCGATTCGTTCTGCAAGGCAGGAGCAGTTCCAGGATTCTGGCTTTAACGGGTTTCACAGATGGACCGACGGTGACGGCCTGATGTGCACAGATGTTTTCTCATTTCATCTTTACAGGGTTCTAATCTTTAATTATAAATACAAAAACCTGTTGCGTCAATAGTGGCACAAAATAAATCTTGACCTAAATATGCAACACCAGCAGAATTAAAGCCGCTGCAGAAATCAACAGCGTCTGCTGGACTCGGCGCTGCCTTTTGTGACGGGATCGATGTGGCTGAAGGTTCGCCGCGTTTAGCAAATACAGCTGAAAGCTTTGAAAGATTCTCAGATGGAACTAAAAGACTCGACGGGTTTTCGTCTTCAGTAAAAAGAAACGTCCAGATTAGGGCAGAGGGGCAATTTGTCTTGTGGGAAAATGGCTCAATAGTTTGTGTAATTGGACAATAAACAGACAATTGGTGCTGCAACCGAATCCTTTAAGTACAACTATTTTATCAAGTACATCTTGGTTAAAAAAAAATAGCCTTACGAGGGTAAAAGTTGAATCTCATTTCAGCCCTCCTGTTCCGCTCGCACGTCATAAGTCACGAGACCTTCTGCTTGTCTTACAGACGGACGCTCGGAGAAGAACCCGGATGTGTTTCTGACTTCTTACCTGAGTAAAATGCCACGTTTTCTGCTTCACGTTGGTCACCTTGTCACAGTTGAGGAGCTGAGGAAAGCTGCTGATCTGATCGTCCACGACGCAGCGAGTGTCCTCCCCGGTGCTGCCCAGTGGACCCAGGAACAGCTGACCCTCTTTGGTGAAACGTCCTAACTGAGTGCAAACGGAGACGGCACACGTGAACAAAATGCAGGCCGAGTTTTTTTTGTTTTTTGCTTTCTTTGTACAGAAATGGGGCTGAGAACCAAAACATGCCTTTGTTCTCTACAACGTAGGTTTCCTGTAAATCAGTGTTATCGGTGTAAATCACTGTGTTGCCTCGGCAACGCTCCAACCCACTTAAAATACAAAAATGACTTTGCACAAATAAATTTTGTGTTCGTCTCGTATGAAAACCGAGAGAAAGAATCTCCTCACATCATTTACATGAAACAGGTCTGTAGCTCTAATAAGGTTTTGACAGCTGATAGTAGAGCCTGAGGATTTATGGGCTCCAAATTACGTCACCTGAAGTTTCTAACATCACATTAAAAACTTGAAGTTGTACTTTTTCCTCTCTCAGTGACTCTGGTGTCAAAAACTCTCCAGAAATGTTGTAAGTACACATGAATGAGTTACTGTCATGTGTCTGCAGTACACAACTCAGGTGTTGTAGATCTATTTTGGACTTAAAAAGTCCCACTTGCGGTCCCTAGAGGTCGCTGCTGCTTCTCAACACACTCTGAGCCACAGTCACCTGCATTAAACTTAGGTAAGTAGGTAGGTATATACTTTATACTTTAACTTTAACTTGGACAAACTGCTGCAATAATCAAAACAGAAACAAATGGAAGCATATTTTGTTGTTGTCATATTGACAATTTCAAAAATGCAACTCGACATTTCCTTTAAAAGAGAGTGATGCTGCTCTCATTACCAGAAATACAAATTATTTTTAGCTCTGTTTGCTTTTATAGCATTTTACGAGCGGAGCCAAAACGTTCTCCCCGAAGCGCCTGTTTACCACTGTGAGCTTAAAAGAGAGGCCCGCGGGCCCGGAGGCTCGGCAGCTGACGCCGGCTGACTCGGCACAAAAAGCGCGACGCGGAAAACATTTTTATTCTGACGGCAGGACTGTTGTCCTGAGAGGATTTGAGCCGAGTCTGCGTGAGAAAACACGGCTGCAAATCACATCAGCGGACGGGATCCGGAGTTGACGTCGTACCTGAGGGCCCCACCCGTGGCAGGGGTGGAGGGTGGCCGTGTGGTTCTCCTTCATGCCCTGGTCCATACACAGGTGGCTTATTTTAGAGTTGCGGATCTGAAGAACAAAAGAAACGTCTTTGAAAACCACACTCGGTTTCACTTCACACAAATCATCTTTGTACGAAGTCCAAGTATTCCTGAAGAGGGTTTAAAAATAAACAACAACACGTGGCTACCGGCGCGTTTCAGTGTTTGATTCAAGATCTGGATCCAGATGCAGAGGAAGAATTCTGGTAGAGAGAGAGAGTGCATGAATATGCTTTCTGAGTGCTTTCTAACTTTTCTAACTGGGGTTGAGATCTTTTAATTCATTTTTTTTATAACTCTCTCTGGATTTTGTCTGACTCATCTGTTTCCAGTGGTTTGGTCCAGTAGTGGAAATGCACCGGAACCGTGGACGCACAAGCTGACGACTCACCTCGCCGTAGAACTGCGTGTTGTTGTACCTCCTCATCTCCGGGTAAACGTTGTCGAGGTACCACTGGAAGCTCTTACACTGCAGACTCTTCCTCAGCGCGACCCTCTGAGACACGTCTCCGTAATCAATACCGTGGTTCTGCAAGAGAACCGGGAATCGTTACGGGAAGCGTTCGCTTTACAGAGTCGATGTTTCCACAAATATTTATCCAGATTATTTGAACACAAATGTACATTTTCCTGGTGTGCCTGCACTACGGATATAACACCATACTAATCAATGCTTAGACGTCCATCCTACCGATGGACATCCACTGTCCATTGAGCATCCACTGCAGTAAACTTTGCATTATAAGACAGGACTGATAAAACCTGCCGTTCTCCCGTCAGTAGGCCTCTCTCACCTCCACGGGGATGTTCCAGGCCAGGTAGACGTTGGACTTGTACTCGTCCATCCAGACCTCAGCAACACGCAGGGCGTTACGCCGCGTGTGGAAAGCGATGTTACTGTGGTAGGGTTTCTTTATTCGAGCAATGTGAGCCACCCTGGAGCAAGGCAGCACCTCCATACTACCTCCACACAGCCACACCTGCAGGGAGAAGGTGTCACAAGACCATGAACTTAATGCTCACGGTGACATATTTACGGCCACTAGGGGGCAGAACAAGCAAAAGAAGCAGAGAAAGCTGGGAAACAAAGAGATAAAAACTGCTCTTTAGGTGTGGAGTTGGGTTTTAATTTTAGGCTGATAAATATCACTACAAGCAATCCCTTCACATTGTCATTTTATTTATAATTGATATCAAATCATTTCTTAAATCATGGTGAAACTCTTCAGCAATTCAAAGTGAGAAAGAGTTGATCTGGTCCGACTGAAAGCTTTCCGTCTTTCAGGATAAAATAACGGCGCAGAACAACAACAGACTCTCCAATCTCTTAAAATGTATAGAAACAAACTCCCCAACCTTCCTGCTCTACGTGACCTATTTATCTCCATTGCCCTGCCGTGAGCACAGGACCGGTCCTCCGGGACTCTTAACGGGGCCTCATTTATCAGCGGTGCCACACTGCGGTGGCCACTGCTCCACTTAAACCTACAGGGGTGAAGAGGGAAGAGGAACGAGAGGAAACTGGGTGACACACAAACCCTGATGCCCAGCTCGATGTTCTCCCCTCCGTAGACATCCATGCCCGAGTCCAGGAGGCCGAGCTCTCCGAAGTAGTCCCGGTTAGCCACGAAGGAGCAGCCGATCATGGCGGGAGTCCTGCCGTGAGCAAAAACACCAGATGAAATATGTAAATGTGAATTAGAACTGTTTGTATTTGGATCCGTCTGTGTGAAAGTGGTTTTGGATAGTTTTATGTATTAGGCAGAAGAGCACCGTGTGAATCTGCACGCTAATGTGACGTGTTGCATGTTTCAATCTTCCGTTTGTTTAGAATTTAAAATAAATTGATGAAAAACAGATTTGATGCAAATATTGCTAATAAATCATGTGAATTGTATTTGCAGCACTGAAGGCGGTCAGTTTTTAGAATTGCTTTGAGGGAGTCTCAGTAAGAAGCTTATTTCTTATTTTCACCTCGTCACCATTAAAACTGGGAAATAAGAACGGAGTAAAATAATCTGGTGAAGGTCGGCCTGTGTGTTTGTACGTGTAAATCCACACATATATCTGCTCCCTTTCCGTTCCGACTTCCTTTCAGCGTGTGCTCATACAGGTGAAGTTGGCTTGCCTGATGGGAGCAGACATGTCTCCGTCGTCCCACCACTGTTTGGGCGGGTTGATGTACATGCACCACAGCTCCCAGTTGTAGCCGTGGCCCGAGTTCTCGTAGCGCTCCACCTCGAAGGTGTCGTGCTTGATGTTGTCGATGGAAGGCAAGAGGATCCTCGTGTGGTCCTCTTTTATTCTGGCTAGAACTGGCTCGGCCCTGACAGGAGTACACACACACACACACACACACACACACACACACACGCATGTACACACTTCACAAGGACGAACTAAAAGACGGACAGCGCATTTTTATTTAGCGATGATGAATAAAAGCATTCTCTGATTTATGTTCATTTTATTTTATGAAAAAAATATTTGTTATGTGTGTGCAGTGGGAAGCGATATGTGGGATATGTGTGGAGGTGTCGGGATGATGCGGCAGCAGCGTTTTATAAGTTGAGATCTCGGCCAGATAGGTTTCATTTCTTTTTTTTCTTTTTTTTTTAAACAGTTCCAAATAAATCTACTTGTCCTATTTGTTATTTGTCTTGTCGGGTCTTTAAAATCCAGATTTTACAGTCTTCAGCCTTCTCTTCTCCTCATCGCAAAACTTCTGAGCTGTGAACTAGCGTGACGGTTGGTTTTGTACCGCTTCAGCTTTTCTTCGTCCTTTCATCTGTAAAGCGCTTCGTGTCATTCTTTTAAAACTCAACAGCTACGTTTCATCCACTCTACTCACCACGATGGGGTGAACTCCACGTGGGCGTCGAAGAATCCCGTCACCTCGGCGGTGGCCGCCTTCCAGCCCTCGATCCTGGCCCGGATCAACCCCTCTCTCTTCTGGTTCCTCACGATCTTCACCAGACCGGGGTAGCGCTTGTTCACGTACTCCTCCAGCGGTCCTTTCAGCTGCTCTGAAGTCCACGTGACAAAAAGATGACACGCCGAACAAAAGCACAGGTTAGAAACGCTGAGAGAGAGCTCTGTAAGTTCAGCCCGTGACCTCTGACCTCCTAAAGATGAAGGTCATTGTTTATCAGTCAGAACTATTCATAATTCATAACAGACGATCCATTTAACTAATCATGTTTGGGGTTCGTGGTTCACTGAAATCAGTGAGTGACTGATGCGTTCTTCAAAGTGGGTTTAATTAAAATCGTATTTATGAAAACTACAGGCTTCATAGTAAATCATTTGTTTAGATTGTTTTGCAAAACTATATATTTTTTTTTTAAATACTATAAAAAGAAAATATTGAAAGCATCATTAAATTAACCAAAGAATAAATATGGCTCATTTCACAGCGTTCGTTCATTGATTACATGTCAGAAAATAGAAGATGAAACAATAAATCCAGCTCTCATCTAACACACATTACATTGCTGAAAAGCAGATAATTATCTCTGGTCTTCGATCACACTGTGATAACGTAGGCCACGTTACTGAGGACTGGCAGACCGTGAGCGATGTTGTATATGAGGAAAGATACAC
This sequence comes from Brachyistius frenatus, assembly GCF_029030835.1. Taxonomy (NCBI): domain Eukaryota; kingdom Metazoa; phylum Chordata; class Actinopteri; family Embiotocidae; genus Brachyistius; species Brachyistius frenatus. Next base: position 229,098 of record NW_027210691.1, on the reverse strand, counting down.
AAAGTACGCACACATACACGGATGACACGAACCCACTGGACGTCAGCGCTGCGGTTCTGTTTGGATCAACAGACTCAACAACACCGGAGGGAGTTCGTGGCTTCCTGAGCGGCAACGGCTGATCCACCTTTGATCTCTCCTTCAACTCATCAGCCTTTTTCCCTTCGGACCCGAACGCTCACAACCTTCTTCCTCTTTGTCACAAACATTCCCTCAAACAACAACAACAACAACAACAAAAATCCTCATTCCTCATGCTCTCTGTGTTCTTCTATTTCTTATTTCTCTCTCTGCCTCTTTTATTTCTGTCTTACTGACACAGTCTGGAATACAAACTTGATTTCTTATGCTGTGTTTTCTCTCTCGCAGGCGCACATCACACACACACACACACACACACACACACACAGAGGAGTGTGTACAAGCCCACGGTGCCTCGTGGTGAGTGTTATTTGTTTGCATGCCTTGCCCTCTGTGTCGCTGCAATGTCTTCTCCTCTATGATGGATAGCCGGCTGTCGGCCAACCAGCAGTGTTAAGTGAGAGAGGGGTGGGGGTGGTGGTGGGGTGGTGGTGGGGTGGTGGGGGTGGAGGTCACTCTCCCGCTCTCTTGCTCTGTGTTTCTTGTTCTAACTCCTAATGTTGTCTAAAACTGTTCGACGTCCTCCTTCATGAACATGAAACCAGACCGTTCGGTTCACTTTGCGCCGTCCTGCAGCTGGAAACACAAACTAAAGCACCAAGTATGATACGTGAGAACCTTTAATGTCACCAGGAACTCTCATAATAGTGAGTGATGCAAGTTTGGGTGACAGTTTACCGGTAGTCTTTTGTTTTATTTATTTATTTTCCTAATCCTCTGAATCTGTGTGGCTGTTAGATTTCTAATAAACGATGTCGCTGCTTTATCAGATCAATTAACAATGTCGCTTTTCTGATCAGGAATAACAGCAAAAACTACAAAAACAAAGAGCACAGTTGTAATAAACACGACTCGGGAATAAAACTAGTCCAAAACAAATGCTCTAATTCACATTTTCTATTTCCTGTTTCAATACCATTTGTTAAAACTCTTTTAGGAGATGATTTACTGCCTGTAAAATAAAAAAATAAAAAAAATGTGGGTGGGGAGTGGAACAGGGTCGGGCAGTCAGACAGCATCGGCTCACATTGTTGGTTGGGCTGTTGTCGTGGGATTTGTTGACAATACATGAATTAGATAATGCCGTCTTTATCCCTTAAGCCCTCGACTGTCTCCTCTCTTTCGTCCCGTTTCCTTCTTATCCATCTCTGCTTTCCATTCTGTTCGATTTTATCTTCTTTCTCTTCCGGATGTTCATCGCCTGGTCTCTCTCTCCTCCTCTCTCTCTCTCTCCTCTCTCTCTCTCTCTCTCTCTCTCTCTCTCTCTCTCCTCTCTCTCTCTCTCTCTCTCTCTCTCTCTCTCTCTCCTCTCTCTCTCTCTCTCTCTCTCTCTCTCTCTCTCTCTCTCTCTCTCTCTCTCTCTCTCCTCTCTCTCTCTCTCTCTCTCTCTCTCTCTCTCTCTCTCTCTCTCTCTCTCCTCTCTCTCTCTCTCTCTCTCTCTCTCTCTCCTCTCTCTCTCCTCCTCTCTCTCCTCCTCTCTCTCTCTCTCTCCTCTCTCTCTCCTCTCGCTCTCCTCCTCTCTCTCTCTCTCCTCTCTCTCTCCTCTCTCTCTCTCTCTCTCTCCTCTCTCTCTCTCTCTCTCTCTCTCTCTCTCTCTCTCTTTCCCTCTCTCTCTCTCTCCTCTCTCTCTCTCTCTCTCTCCTCCCTCTCTCTCTCCTCTCTCCCTCTCTCTCTCTCCCTCCCTCCCTCTCTCTCTCTCTCTCCCTCTCTCTCTCTCTCTCTCTCTCTCTCTCTCTCTCTCTCTCTCTCTCTCCTCTCTCTCTAATAGCCTGGTTTGCTCTCTTCCACTCCTCTTCCTTCTCTGATGCTCCCTCGTCTGTTTCCCTTTTTTCAAACCCTTCAGCCTTCTTCACTTCTCTCCAACGCCTGTTTGGCTTTCTCCTGCCTCCTCTCTCTTTTTTCACTTTGCCCGGTTGCATCCCTCCCCCTACCTCCCCCCCCCCTCCCTCCTCTCATCTCGGCTCGGCAGCCCAATAAATAAGACAGAGACATCTCCCCCCTCCCCCTCCCCCTCCCCCGTGACATCCGATTGTGCACTCGGCCTCTATCTGCCCCACAAAGATCTGACACCATCAGTCAACTCAGCAAACACGACTCCTCAAAAGCAATGGCGCAGCTTTTGTCAAGGAGACACTCATTCCCTCGTCGTGGCAACCGATGTCTTTTTAACTTCTGCACATCTCCTTTGGAAAATTAGCAAAATATCGAAGTGCAATCAGTAATCACAGTAAGTGATGTTGAAGGAAAAGGATCAAAACTATCAGAAGTAGTGAAATCTCGTGCATCTATCTGAAAAGTCACATCTCTGATGCTGACAGAGGAAAACAGAGCAAAAAACAATTCAAATATTAATACCCTCATAATATATTAACCGACCAATATCCTTTATTTCTCCAACTCTACTGTCACTTTTAGAATATTTGATGTAAAGAAAATGGGAGATAATAATGACTGGGAATCTGAATGATTAGTACTTGATGTTTAGTTTGTTACTGTCACATGTTTCCAACCAGAAGGTCCGCCGCGAAACTTCTTTCACCCCCGTTTTCTCTTCATTGGCCTTTACGGGCGAATGCTGTATTTCTTTTAATATCTAAGATTAGAATGAAAAGGAAAGCCACCGTTAAGGATTAAGGAGGGAAAGAAAAAATGGTTCATCTCCACTGACCGTCGTCGCTGTTGTCGTCCACCAGGATGATCTCTTTGAGCAGGTGAGCCGGAGTGTGATTGACAGCTGAGTGGACCGAGCGCAGGATCACAGACAGAGCTTCATTGACGAAGATGAAGATGAGGGAGATCTGGGGGAGGTCTCTCTGGTAGCTGACCTTTCTACATCTGCAGAAACACATGCAAACACACCACACCATCTGTCAAGTAAAACCTCGTGAATGTAAGCTTTCTGGATTTCGCTGTAAAAGACCGAGGCGCCTCCACGAAGCAGCTGACATCTTGTTCAACGGGGCTGAAAAGACAAAAGCACGTCCTGCTTCTTCTTCAGCTCGAATCACGTGGACTTTTTTTTTGCTTTCGAAAATTAGTTTCTTCACCGCTTAGTTTTACAGGTTTTTTTTTAACAGCTCTAACAAAGAGGAAACCGGTGGGGTGAGACTTTGTCTCTAAGTTTAGCATGTGTGGAAACACCTTCCTATTCTTGCCTCATTTCTCAGTAATCTTACACCCCGTGTAAAAGGAAATGTTTATCGCAAGTAATCCTTTGATAAATCCAGTGGTTTCATTAAAATGCATGATGTCGGATGGATAATTATAAGTATTACAAACATGATAATGGAGTATATATGTGCAAAAAAAAAAAAAATCATTCAAAGACGCTTCATTCAAAGAATTGAGGGAGTTTTGTTGGTAACAAAAGGACATACAGCTGCAGAAAAGGAACTGTTTGAAGACCAAAGAGCCGCACTGAGCAGAGCGTATTTAAAAGCTCATACTTACATCGGGGATGTGTGTTTGTACTGTCGCAAGAAAGAGAAGCGACAGCACTCATGGCAATAAGAGCTCAGACCAGTGAGGACGGAGCACTCGGCGTAACCCGTTTATAGCAGAAGGAGGATGATTACATATATGACAGGGTGAACTCCTCACTTTACAAAGACCAGCCATGTTTCTTCTTCATACTAATTGTAGTCTGAACATCTGTTCTCTCCTCCTCGCTCACGTTTTCAACACCACGTCCGTGTTTTGCAGTTAAAATAGACGCTCAGTCAAACACAGTCGACTCCTCAGACTTCAGCTGACATGCTGCTGCTAAGCCTGAAGACATCACACCCAGACACGCCTCGCATGCCACTTTGATCCCGGCAACATGAAAGACCTCCCGAGTGACAAGTGAGAGCGATGGATTCGGATCCCGCTACGCAAAAAACAACACACACACACACACACACACACACACACACACACACACACACACACACACACACACACACACACACACACACACACACACACACGTGCAGCACAGCACAGCTTGTTGGGCCTGTTTGCCGATGCATGCGATGGCTGCAGATCGATAGCTAGCATGACAGTGCAACTTCATCAAGTATGAGTGAGGCTGAGAGTGATACGGATTAAAAGGAGCAGGTGAGGTGCACTACAGGTGATTTATGTGCTCTATGACAGGAGAGTGATGCAATGAAAGGAGCCACCAAACCAAACATTTCACACAAACTTCTCAACGTGTAAAACTTTTCTTCTACGCTGCTACTTGCAGGTTTTTGGTTGAGATTTCTATCTCTGAGGTTTCTGTTTGCAGTAGAGGTTAATAAAATCCTATTTGTTGAGCTCACAGCACCGAAAAAAAAAATGCTTTTCACTTAACGGCAACGAGGATTCTGATGGAAGAGCAAATATTCTCTGAAGAAATGCAAACATTGTTATGAAAACTATATGGGATCCAGACAACGTTGGTCTGGTGTTGAGAGCTGAGCTCTGGAGCTGCACCATCATAGTGAGAAGTGTCAGGTCGTAATGGCCGTGCTTTACACCTGCATGAACATAATTACATATGAAGAGGCCGCTGATTGCCACACAGCTGTGAATAATCCAGTTACTGTGAAGCATGAATAAAGCAGTGATGCCAATCAGCTAATGCAAGTGCAATGTCAGTGCTCTGTGTAAATTAGCGTGACAACTGCACAGGGAAAAGGACACATTTTGTTGATTTTTTATTTTTATTTTTTAAATGAAAAGACATTTAAAATATAACCCCTGTGGTAAGAAAAGCAAAGTGACACTTTAATACGGCTGTAAACGAGCAGCAGGAAGGTTCAGCTGTCGAAGGAATGATGATGAACTATTTCACGGTGTAGCATTGATGCACAAACAAATCATTAATCTTATCTGCACCTTCGTCCCAAAGGTCTACATCTGAAGGAGGCAAAGCAACGTTCAGATCCACAGACAGACAGACAGACGTTGTTTTGGACTCTTGTAACTGCAATATAATGAAACTGAATGCGTTGGCCACAATAACCAAATGTTTGTTCAGAGAATAAAGGAGCAGCATTTGCTGAAGAACACCTTGTCATCTGTGAAACATGGGGGTGAATATATTGTGACGTGTGACACGGATAGAAAAGGTGATTTCTACTAAATACCAGCAGATCTGAGAGAGTGTAATAAAAGAGGCTAAATTGTACAACAGGACCAAAGCAGACCTGCAAATAAACTACATAAAGAAACACAAGCTGAAGCTTGAATGGCCGTCACAGTCTCCTGATGTAAACATCAGTGAACATCTGTTGGGAGATATTAAAAGATTTTATGTGTGCAAGACAACCAATAGATATCTCAGAACTTGAAGTGAAAGTGGATCAAATTTCCAAACATTTCCACGCTGTGATGTCTATGAAAGGAGGAGTGTGCTGAGTTGTGACATGCCACAATAACAGTGCCATATAAACAAGTTGATAAAAATCAATAACAACGGTCCATTAACATTTGAGTACAGGTTGTTTTTTTAACATGCAGCAGTTGCATTTACTTTTCAGTTTATACATCAACAAAATATATAATTTGCCTAAACTTTTACATCTAACTGTGCACACTGTATTTCAACAGTTCAACACGTGTTGAACAGTTGTTTGTTTTCCGAAGTCCGTGTTCCAATTAAAAGTCAGTGAGGTCTACATTATTCAGAAAAACAAGGACACTATTTATGGAAACAGACCTCGCTGCTTAATTATTTAAAAGCATTTTGTAATAGTGTCGAGACCACAGATTACATTTCATCCATCTAACTTGTCATTCTGGGTGGGAAACTCAGATTGGATAACTCAAAACCACTTGACATGGACTCACTTGCTCGGCCGATGGTCCGGTATGGTGCGATCCAGAGAGATTCTGTCACTGAGGTAGGCATTATAGCCGTACTTTTCCCTCAGGTATTTAGCGTCGTTGTCCTCAGCCGGCGACAGCGTGGCAGGGAGGCCGCCTTTTCCTCGACCCCCGAAGCCTTCGATCAGGCCCAGAGATTTGGACAGACCTGAGCGAAGCAAACAAGAGAAGATTACATGTCAGGTACCACAGCTGGTAGCCTGTGGCCCACAGCTGGTAGCCTGTGGCCCACAGCTTTTAGTCTGTGGCCCACAGCTGGTAGTCTGTGGCCCACAGCTGGTAGCCTGTGGCCCACAGCTGGTAGTCTGTGGCCCACAGCTTTTAGTCTGTGGCCCACAGCTGGTAGTCTGTGGCCAACAGCTGGTAGTCTGTGGTACACAGCTGGTAGTCTGTGGCCCACAGCTGGTAGTCTGTGGCCAACAGCTGGTAGTCTGTGGCCCACAGCTGGTAGTCTGTGGCCAACAGCTGGTAGTCTGTGGTACACAGCTGGTAGTCTGTGGCCCACAGCTGGTAGTCTGTGGCCAACAGCTGGTAGTCTGTGGCCCACAGCTGGTAGCCTGCGTTGCCATCGCAGCTCCAAAGTCCCATGAATTTACAGTATGTAGTCAGTGGCTGTCAAAGCAGGTGAACTTCTGAGCTGAATTCATAGTATAACAACTTTGGAGCAACTTCATAGAATATTTTCAATAAGGATTTATTATTTTTTTTAAAGAAATGTGTAAATTATGCTTACAGGACTTCCTACTCTGTCCTCGGTCAGTAATTCACATAATCAAAGGTGAAAAAAACACCTTTATCTAATGATGAATGATCTCGGCTGCAAGATGCCATTGAAGAATTAAATCTCTCACTGCTACAAATTAGGGGGACAAGAAGATTCCTCTTGGAGTGATTGGGTGTATTGTGGGTGGCAGAATGATTAAAGTGTCTGTACTTCAATGTGATTAGCTCTGTGGCAAACATCCTGCACCCTGGAGGCACTGAATCTCTAAAAGCTCCGGTTCTGGAGTCGACTCTGACCTCATACCTCTCTGGGAGAAGCCCTTGTCCCGACAGGCAATAATTAAGAAAAACATGTTTTTACTTGGCATTGTTGCAGGGAAAGGCTCTCCTAATCCCGTCATTTATTTATAACCAAGTTTGACACTTGTGTTGGCATTCAATATTAAAATGATTTGAACTAACAATTCATTGTTCATCTCTATTACGAAGTTACCACACAGGTGTAGTGATATTTTCTTTAAAGGTCAGTTGAGTGCATTTAGATTTTCTAGCAGAGTGCACAATCTCATTAAGCATGCCCAATTATTATTAAAAAAAATAAATAAATAAATAAAGTGAGGAGTGTGCAAGACCCAGCAATTGGCTCTACAAGACAACAGACAATCTGGAGGGCAAATTTAAAAGCCTTGCACTCATTACTCTATTTTCATGTGACAGCCCCTGGAGTAAATCAAGGAAAAGTCAGACAGCATTGACTTTTCTGTCTTTTACAGATTCCTTGACAGAAATCAGGTTGACATGTTATTTCAGCTGAAATGTTACGGGGCTCCTCACCGTTTAACTGCCTGTACACCACGTCCTCCAGCGAGCTGAGCCTCTTCAGGAGCACCTCATGGCTGATGCTGGGCCCCTGCGCCGTCCCGTTGCCCCGGGGCCTCTTCCCATCAGCCGGAGCCCCCGGACCGGCGGCTTGGACGCTGCGTGTGTTGCACTTGGCCCAGAAAGTCATGAACCCGGCAACCGCGAGCACGTTCAGCACCAGTAAAACCCTCCATCTTCTGAACACAAAAGCCATTAAAAAGTCGCCGGTGTCCGGGCTCCGGGTGGTGAGGGGACAGGAGGGGGGGGCAGTCTCAGGAGAAGCCCTACGTGTCGCAGATTCAGTGCTCTCTCGGCTTGCGATGTGCGGAAAGCTGCAGGGATAAATCACCACCGGGTTAGACTATACAGGCAAATACAAACCCACAGAAATCTGCACTGCAAATCTGAGCAAGTGCACCGATTTCTGGTCACAAATCTGCTCTTACCATTTGACACAGGGGTTATTTTAGGCTGCATCCCCCTTCCGAGGATATTTGGGACGCCTGGCCATCGGCTTTCATCCGTGTCACCGCCGCTTCCAGCCTGGCTTTAAAACCATGTACGGACGATGTAAGACAAAGACCCCAGCATATGTTGAGCTTGAGGAACAGATACTCCTTAATAATTTAACAGTGAGGAAAATATCAAGTGTGTCTTTTTTTTTTCCTTTGCGTCTAACAGAAGTCGGCAGTGATGCGACTGAAGAGGGCTGCGCGCAAAAATCCTCTCGGTGCTCAGGGAAAAGCTTCTAAACTGAACGTTCAGTCAACATTTTCTGCCTCTTGTCTGTTGCCACATTATCTTCCCCCCGACACACGTTAATCACACCGGGATGCAGCTGAGGAGACTGCACATATTGTGAGCGGATAGCAGCGGGTAAAGAGATGCAGCATCTCCGGTGAACGATCCTCCGGAACCGCGGCAGCGGCAGCGAAGCACTACGTCCTTATTTCTCGTTTTTCCTTACATTTCCCGTCTTGAGTCAGCGTATTCCAACGTTTTCCTGTTATTCCACACACCCTTGTTGTTTGCGGTTCCTTGTTATTTCCTCGTATTCTCTTGACAACGTGCACAACCCCTCGGTGGGGCGCAGGACTCGATCCGGCAACGTTTCACTTCACAGCAGGTCAGAGGTGGTGGGTGGTAAGGTGGGTGGGGTGTCTGCTCACTGGCACCCAATTATCTGCAATTACACAACATTAAATACAGTCATCTGTTGGCCACAACGGTGACTATAGAGGGGCTGTTTTTATAGATATATAGGATCAGGACAGTGGTGGAATTTCTATGTTTCTGTGAACCAGGCAGGTATAGACAGTGACCCAATTCTGTCCTAAATAATACAACAAAATACTTACATGATGTTTCTCATTGAGAGAAAAACCATCCAGTTCACATGTAGGGAAACATGACAACAACTCTCTTTGGATCAAACTAAATGAATGTACCTCATTCATAATTTGGAGCAGCGTTTAAGCATGAAAAACTGAAAACTGGTACTTGACTCCTGTTGGATAGTTTTATCTGTGGCAACCCATCTGTTCCTGAGTTCAAGTATTTAAAGGTTTACTCAGCACTCGTACTGATCTCTCATTGGTGGTAAATTAAGGTACACAATACACAGAAAATCAATACACAGAAAATCAAGACACAGAAGTGAGATGATTTTCCAAGTGAGTGACAGTCAGGATTTATTAAGTGCTACAGCAGATTAGAAAAATTGCATACAGGGAAAATGAAAAGAGCAACCTACCTTTCAAAACAGTCTGATACACTTCTTTTCTGGCTTTTCTCCCGTGTGTTACAGCCTGCCAAAACACCGCACATGTTGAAAGACTCAACTCATCTCTGGATGGACTTATTAGTCCATGAAATTCTGGCACAGAAGGCTTTTTGGTTTCCCAAGTGAACCCCGAAAAAGGGATTGTTTTCATATGGATCACATCGATTTCGCAGAACCGATGTGCCGCTTGAACTACAACGATATCATTTCTCTTTGTTGTTAGACATGCAGCTGGGCCTATCTGTGTTCCAGTCCTCAATATTTGGGCTGTAATGTCCACACAAGGTCAGAGGTGACTTACACGCTTTCAGTATATGCTTATTCCTACGATATCTATGCCTTAAAATTGTACTTTTCAAATAGCATAAGAAAAGCAGCTTTGATCTCACTGTTAAGACTTTTAAAAAGACCCATCAGTATTGTAGTGTGAAATCACTATCGAGCAAAATGTGCACAGAATACAGAATAAAGCAAATGTTTTTGTTTTATAGTCAATTTTAAAAGACATAGTATGTAACATATTGGAGGGGTCGTTCTGAACACCCCAGTCATAGATGGATTTAAGGTTATTCTCAGTTTTGTTTTCATCTTCATTTCTTTTCAGAGATGTCTGAAAAGGTTTCAGCTAAGGAGTGTTGTATAGGTGTTATATAGGTCTACTCCAATATGGTGGACCAAGAACAGTTCCCTGTGGTACTCCATTTTTAGCTGCAAAGGCTTGATTTATAGCTTCACAGCAGCGAGAGAACCGCATAGCGATAATGTAGGTGTACTGTGGAACCAATGCAGTGAAACACTATACAGCACTTCATTTCACAGCATGTGCGAGTTTGTGCAGAAATGGGTCACCCAGATAGCTGGTATGAATCAAGGCGCTCGGTAACTCCTCGGCTTACTGAGAGACACGCCAACTCTGATCTGCAGGCAACCCACGAGGAAGGAGAGACAGTTTGAGTGGATGTGTACGTGAAAGAAAGAAAGAAAGAGTGCGAAATAAGAGCGGTACGGCGAGATCAAAACCAGCGCTGGATTGTGTGAGATGAATCAAGAAACAAACAGAAAGAAACATCAAGGGGGAAGAAGAGATGGAGCATCAGTGACACGCACACATACAGACGGAAAAAAGGGAAAAAGAGTTTTAGAAAAGGTGGGAGGAGGGAGCAGACACTTGGGAGGAATCAAAATTCAAAGGGAGAAAAATTCCTGAAGCAGTAGAGAGAAACACACTGAGATGCTGTAGAGAACAAAAGAAAGAAATGGAAGAAGGAGAGATAGTGTGGCGGCGGCACAGAAGAGAGCCGAGTACAAAACAGAAGAAGTGGAAGAGTGGATTTGACCTGATATCTTTTGAAGGGGTAAACGTGATACAGTCTCAACTCTAGAACTCCTGTCAGCTCGTCCAATCGCTGCAGAGAAACTAGTCAAGTGGTGGACGGCTCACGGCTGCAGTGGGAAAGCCAAAGTGAATACCACCGCTGTGCTCTGGGGATCCAGTCAATTTTCCTGTTTGTTTTCATGTCTGTCAGCGTTTATGTGAGCTGTCTGCCTAGCTATGTTTAGAGTGAGCACTATAGGCTCTTGTGCACAAGCGCATATCCGTAACTGCTCTTGTATTGCTCTTTAATAGGCTGAAGACGTGATGTAACACTGGACAGGTGGGACTTTAACAAAGACAGGCACTCTGCAAAGTTCACTTTTATATTTGGGGGTTTTAAAAGCACTTCTACTTATAAAATGTGTAGATATATATATCACATATATGCCAACTAGGTCTGGTCTGTTAGCTTGCTGCAGGACATTGGTAAAAAAACAAAACATTATTGAGATTATTGGATTTTCATGCTTTCATGTGAGCGGCAAAAACAAGACGTGTCAAATCGATGGGCTGCAACTCAACGTGGGAATTGTTTCCTTTCTCTGTTTAATATTGTAAAATGTCAACCTTACGATATAAAGTGCCCTGAGATGACACATGTTATGATTTAGCGCGATGTAAATACAACAGAAGTGAACTGAATGTCAGGAAGAAAGAAAAGCACGTGACTCTAATATTTGATGCAGCTCATGAGTCAGACGAATCTCATTTGGCAAATTCAAGCCGAGAGGCTTTTTTTGTTTTGTTCGCTTGTTCTCTACAGTTCATCTTGGATTTTTACTCCGTGTTAAGACATTTGTTTTTATTACGTATGTATACTCTGATGAGGTGGATTGTTGAAGGACAGCATATCGTTGATGAATAAAAAAGTAAATGAAATACATTTTGTAAATAGCTATAAATAACTGCATATTGTTTTTTACATTCTCATCTTAAGCAACAAGGTAAATTATTTGTGGGGTTTTTTCTAGTCTATAATCTAAAATAAGTTATTTATTTATAACAATTATTATATATTTAGGAGAACTTGTAATAACATCTTAAATAAACATTTTACTTGGTCAGTATTTTAGCTCTGGAGCTTCATCAAAGACGCGGTTTCACTTATTTTGCTGAGTCGTGCTGACAAAGGTCCTTTGACCAAAACAATATATTTTTGTAAATATGTTGCACATTGATTAAATTGTATTTTCATTTTAAGAGTTTCTTTTTTGTTCATGTGAAGGTAATAAATCTATTTAAAGAAACTTAACTTTGGTTACATGGACCTGACGCTATCTTTTGAAAAGCCTGTTTTTTTTTAGTGCAAACCTTTTCACAGTTCTTTGATCTTGCTCAGATTTTGCCTGATTAGACCTCATCTGAAAAGTTTGTGTGTTTGAATAACATCTTCTGTGTTTCCCTGTTGAAGCCATAACACATAAACTTCATCACTATTACTGGTAAAGTGTCCTTGGTTATTCTGGCTGATTAAACACAGGTCTATGATCAAAAGAATTACTGTGAATACCTGTGTGTGTGTGTGTGTGTGTGTGTGTGTGTGTGTGTGTGTGTGTGTGTGTGTGTGTGTGTGTGTGTGTGTGTGTGTGTGTGTGTGTGTGTGTGTGTGTGTGTGTGTGTGTGTGCGTGTGCGCCTGTGTGTGTGTGTGTGTGTGCAGGGTCTTTGATTGTGAAAGAGGAAGGTCCATTAGATTTCACTGTGGGGCCGGGAAGAACAGGAAGAGTCGGAGAACAAAGTCGGCAGGATAATTGTGGGAGGGTGAGGGTGGGATGGGTGTGATGGGGGAGGGGGTGTGGGGGGTGTGTGGGTGGGTGTGGAGGGATTTCATAAGATTATCCTATAAATAGTGCAAGTTTCTTCAGTCATCAAGCCCCGCATGTAACTTTGGCCCAAGAGTGATATAACTGTTGTAAAAATGAGCCCTGGGCTTAATACCGCTGCACAACTTAATACCATTCTCCATGAGACTTTAGGACTTTCTAAGCAGGATTTAAGTATGATGAAGTTAATCACTGAACTGTTGGGGTGGAGGGGGGGGAGGGGGGGGGGGATCCGTCTGTTACCACGAGCTTGTTTCATTTATGCAATGGCACATTTGCTGGTCCTGTGGGACTCTATTGTAATCTTTGGCAGACGCAAAGACAAATTGACCTTCACGTTGGATTTGCTGGGGAGGGTGTTTTTTTGTGTGGTTTTTTTCATTCTTTCTAGGGGATCAAAGTGGGCATGTAACATGTGCTGGTGGGGGTGGGGGGGGGGGATACTGTTGGGCTCAGCCAGTGAGCTGAAGGGTATTTAGGTTAGTCACTACCAAGTGTTCAGCTCACCTACATGCGTCTTCTCTGAAACAGAGCTGTCGTGGCGTGTTTGGTTCCCGGTGGCTTCAACGTCACCGCGGTGGAAGGATTACATTCCCATCAAACATCACTCAACCCCTGAACACATCGCTGACTCTTCCTGCTGTATTGTAAGAAATTATGACCTTTTTTAAATTCTCCATAACGGTGAAAAGAAATTCTCAGTTTTTTTATATTTTGCTACTATAATCACTCACAAAAGTTTTTTGTTGTTGTTTTTTTGGACTTTCAGGCATTCAGATGCTGCTGAGGAGACAAAAAACTGTAAATCAAAGGATTAGTAAACAGATCTAATCCCTGACAAAAGGGGCTTGAACAAGAATCATTTAACTCTATCGCTCAACCTCCTTCCTGCTTTGTGGTCAACTGAACTTGGCCGGTATGCGAAGCAGCGGAGGATGTTTCTCTCCGTCACGGCAGGTGGAGCTCTTCACCCAACTAATGACGAGCGCGGTGACTTTTTACAAAGGTAAGACTAGTATGGTTTTTAGTTTCACAGCTTAATGTCTTTCCTAAAGATGTCGTAACAAATGACTCATTATAAAATCCAGCCGTGTGTTTGCAGGTGAACCAAAAGAACATTTATTACAGATGTACCACATGAAAGCTTTTGATGTACATCATGACAGCGTCCATCAACTATATTTGGCTGAATGAAATGTGTGGCAGCTTGGCACAATACAGCGGTCATGTTATTCATGGAATATATACAAGGTGTCATGTTCAGCACCATTCGGGGGGTGCTGGTGTTTTTTTAATTTTTTTTAGCTAAACCTACTTTAATAATACTGGTCAGTACAGATGGAACATCTCAGGGGGTTGAACTGCTCTTTTGGTATAAAAAAAAAAAAACATTTTAAAAAGTATTAAACAGTATTTACAGAACTATGATGTCTTCTGCCTATATTTCCTCACTACTATTACTTCTGAAATTTCCCCCAAAACTCCAATTCAGAAGCTGCCAATTACAATTACATAGACCAAAACAGAACCTGCTCATGGGCCTATGAACTCTCTAGTTAGCGAACATCAAAGCAGCTTTCCATAGCTGACATGAACTCTTTGGTAACACTCATGTAAACATTAAGGACCACACAATAAAAGCTCTTAAATGTGTCGGGATGTGTGGTTCCACCTCTTCATCCAGAGCGCTCTTCCTCGGCCTGTGGAAGCAGAGTTTGGACCAGACTTCCTCGTGTCTTGTCACCAAAACATTTTCCTTCCCCGCTGCTGCCAAGAAGTTCAGTTGTCGAACCTCCTCAGCCTCCTCTGCCTGATTTCCTCCTCCGAGAGGTGGAAACCGTACGGAGGAGGAGGAGGAGCTCCTCTCTGGCTGGTTTGTCCTAAAAAAAACAACAACACAGTTGTTAGATGTAAACGAAACGAAAGCGTTTGGCTGACTCTGACCTGGAGTCACTTTAAATTGGCAAAGTGTTAAAAATTCAATGTCATTTAAGCCAGCTTCTACTTAACGAAACTCTCCTTCTCCTCTCTTACCTCTGTCATTCAGGCTGTTTCTGGTGGCTGCTTCCAACTGCTGCTCCTCCGTCAGTCCACCAGAATAAGATGCTGGACGATACGTTGTGTAATCTGGTGCATACCGATGGTTTCTTGAGTATCCTTCGCCAGCGCCTCTGTAGCCTGCACACACACACACACACACACACACACACACACACACACACACACACACACACACACACACACACACACACACACACACACACACACAGTTTCAGACAATATTTAAGACACATTTGGTGCCTAAAATTGAGTGTGTGTGTGTCTATTTACAGCAGCGTGGACAGTTTATGTGGGTTTGAGTCAAAATCCCTGATAGTGTGTCCAGTAATGAAGGAACATGTCACCCGGGGCAACCGTGTGCTCACTGATGTGTTGTGTCAGCTGAGGTTTCACAACATGTCAATTACCTGAAGAGCCTGAAGAGCTGTAGTGTGCACCGGGCCGTGAGTTATATCTATTCAATGTCACCAAGTCTGGTGAAAAATAGAAACAAACAGACTCTTTCACTACAAACAGTTCATGTACATTTATATTTGTGTATGGATTAATACTGTGGTACTCAAAGCTGGCTGTCGTGTTAGAATTGTTTTTATCGCAGAAAAACAAACATGCACATTATGTCACTTAGAGAAAATTATACAATTTAAAAGGCTTCAAGAAAAATTATTAGTTTCAATAAAATCTGCATGTCAGCTTTTGCCAAATCACAAGTGCCGAAGGTTTATGGATCAAAGACGACAAACATAAAGTTGGACCTGCACATTTCTTCATGACGGTCTTCAGTGGTCCGGTGGTGTAGAGCAGACCCACCAGGATACCTGCCAGGTGACCAATCAGAGAGGTCCTAAAGAAGCAAACCACACCGTTAACTGCTATCAAATGAAACACTGCCATCTGGTGACCACTTTAACACAAAGCATCATAAACGGCACATTTCACTAACGAACACTAACTGAGTTTACACATCAGTCAGCGGAGGGGAGGAGTTCTTTCAACAAATAACTAAAACCAGAAGATCTCCCGTCTGGCATTTTTCTCATCCGTTCCGTCCACAAATTTCTGATCGTGTCCAATGACCGTACTTCAGTGCTTAAACGCTTCTTTTTCGGAGCTGGTGAATTACTGCCGTCGCTATAATGTGCTGTTTTCCTAAGAAAAATAATCAGATCCCCCTCGGTGTTTTTCAAATTCATTTGCAGATTCGATCCGTCTCTGCTCTATAAAATGTACAAATGCTGAAAAGTCTAAAGACTAAAACTCCAGCTGATCTTTTTTCAGAGCCTTGCTACGTACATGAAGAGCGCTCACTGATATTATCGAGGTTGTGAATCCAGGATCCTGATGAATTTCTCGTACAGCTTTCTGATTGGTAACTCACCCAGGTGATGTCATGTGGATCAGCACTAGCTCCACCCAGCTAGCATAGCAATTGGACACAGGGACACCCATCACATAGGTTGTACCTCCGGGGTGGTAATGGTTGCCGAGTACCTTCAGAGCAAACAGGACACCTAGAAATATAGATATACAACAGAGATTAATAAACACTGTGGTGGGACTCTTTACACTATATGTTGTTTAATCATTTTGTATTTTATTCCATTTGCAGAATTGAAGTTGTACAATCTTTGATACCAACTATACTATGTTTGTTTATTTGTTTATTTATTTGCAGCATAATTTGTACCCGAGAAGCCAACAGCACACGCCATGCTGTAGGACTGGTCCTGGGTGACCTCTGTCAGCACCGCCTCCAACACCAGATAGACCAATCCAGTGAGCAGAGACAAGACGGACAGCAGGTAAAAGAACCAAGGCCCGCCCAGCTGTCGCTCCAACCTGGTACCTTTCCAGAGGAAGGACACCATGTTGAAGTACAGGTGCCAGTCGTCCACATGGTGCAGCGGGGACAGCAGAAGTCGGCGCCAGTCGTTCAGCCAGTACGCCTGCTGGACACTGATACAGGTCTGGATAGGATAGATAGGATATATAGGATAGATAGGATAGATAGGATAGATAGGATAGATAGGATATATAGGATAGATGGGATAGATAGGATATATAGGATAGATAGGATATATAGGATAGATGGATAGATAGGATAGATAGGATATATAGGATAGATAGGATATATAGGATAGATAGGATAGATAGGATATATAGGATATATAGGATAGATAGGATATATAGGATAGATAGGATATATAGGATAGATAGGATATATAGGATAGATAGGATAGATAGGATATATAGGATAGATAGGATAGATAGGATATATAGGATAGATAGGATAGATAGGATAGATAGGATAGATAGGATATATAGGATATATAGGATAGATAGGATATATAGGATATATAGGATAGATAGGATAGATAGGATATATAGGATAGATAGGATAGATAGGATATATAGGATAGATGGGATAGATAGGATATATAGGATAGATAGGATATATAGGATAGATAGGATATATAGGATATATAGGATAGATAGGATATATAGGATAGATAGGATATATAGATAGGATAGATAGGATATATAGGATAGATAGGATATATAGGATAGATAGGATATATAGGATATATAGGATAGATAGGATATATAGGATAGATAGGATATATAGGATAGATGGGATAGATAGGATATATAGGATAGATAGGATATATAGGATAGATAGGATATATAGGATAGATAGGATAGATAGGATAGATAGGATATATAGGATATATAGGATAGATAGGATATATAGGATAGATAGGATAGATAGGATAGATAGATATATAGGATAGATAGATAGATATATAGGATAGATATATAGGATAGATAGGATATATAGGATAGATAGGATATATAGGATAGATAGGATAGATAGGATAGATAGGATATATAGGATAGATAGGATAGATAGGATATATAGGATATATAGGATAGATAGGATAGATAGGATAGGATAGATAGGATATATAGGATAGATAGGATATATAGGATAGATAGGATATAGATAGGATAGATAGGATATATAGGATATATAGGATAGATAGCAGCAGTCACATTAATTCAATACCTGGTTAGGACATGAAACGAGGAAAAGCCGCCAGAATTTCACATTAAATAAGTTGAGAACAGCAGTTTTTCCTTCACAAACTACTGGCTTGAACAATTTATCCAATTAAACGACGAAGTGCTCTTAGCTGTGCATCAGTGAAATACCTGCATCAGCGGAGCAGCGGGGAACAGGTAAAGGTACGCGTTGAGAGCCAGGACGCCCAGAGTGACGGGCGGGACGTTGTCCACACCGAACTGAAACACCTGGGAGGCCAGGAGCAGCAAGCCCAGCTGGGATCCCCGGGATCTGTTTCGCATCCTGAAATCAGCCTGAGGAGACGAGTGATGATCTGTCAGTCATTTCTGGGTCACTATAAAGCTCATCTCAGATCTGATCACCAGCTCCATTAAAACCAGAGACCAATGGATGTTAGACCGGAAATGATTGGTGACATCACCTTTTAAAGAATGTGCTTCTCAGAGAAGACAAATGTGAATGTATTAAATCTTAAAGACCGCCTCGTTTCTTTTTTGTTTGTTTTATGTTTTAACACATAAAGTGTATTTTGTGGTTTCCTCTTCCAGCTTCATCCTGTCTGGCTCTTTTATTCCTCTTGTCCTTCAGCAAACAGGAAAAAGTTATCTGCATAAAACTCGCTTGTTTGCCAGAATAACGGAACAAAAAGGCCCCAAGTTGGATTTATAGAGAAATAAAAGAGTGGTTGACTCTCAAACTGACCGTCAGCTGAGTGGCCTGTCGAGAAGCTCACCGGAAGTTGGCTGTACAACCCGGTAGGAGACCGGACCGCGCTTCAAAGTTCTCACGACCCTCACACCAACTGAGCTTTTACTTATAAACCACCGAGTCAAACGTCGGCAGACTGTGTTTCTTGATATTTCATCATTTCTGGAAGTTACTACTTATCGTTGCGTGGCGTTGAGGAGAAATCGGGAGTCACGTGACAATAACAGCGCTTACGTAATGGCGCAGGCGCATTGGAGTTCTCGGGCGATCTTTGGATTTTTACCTTTTAATCCTGTTTTCTGTCGGAAGGCAAAAACATATCGGTTAGGTTAGGTAGTTACTTTATATATATATATATATATATAAAATATACTTTCTGTTGTTAAACTACCACATCATCATACAATCTGGATTTCAAACAGCATTGACGTTTGTTCCACTTAATTTCTTCCATGAAAAAGCTCTGAATTAATTTCTACTTTGGTGAATTTTAATCCAGTTTCATCCATAAACTCATGCCGCATTTCATTGCTTTTTTTTTTTTTTTTTTTTTTTAACCACAATTATATTTTCTTTCAACTCAAATATGCATCCAGCAAAGAAGATATATACACGTTTTGTAAATATTGCACACTGTATTTAAAAGGCTATATTCAGAAAACACTTTATGGTTTTATTTTGAAAGTTCTCACCGAAAGTGTCAGTGTTGTTGTGGTATTATGTTTGATTTTACTCTGCTGATAGTTGACATGAGCGTGCTCAGAAACGTGGGTGTCTAGCGCCCTCCAGCGGCCACAGTGAAGTCCTGGCTAACAGCCCACCACACGGACATTATCATGATTTGAGGTTTGTTTAAATGATATTGTCATTACGTTTCATAATTGGTTTTCATTTAACGATTGCATGTCTGTGTTGATGCTACATCCATGAGATGACTGATGACAGACACAGTTGTGAATTTTGACTGCCGTCTGGTGGCCACAGTGAGGAACTACATCAAGTTCAGGACAGGTCAAGTTAGATAGGCTTATAATAACATAAACTTCCGGCCAATACTTTCTAAATATATCTGAGATTGAAACTAGAATGAGACTGAAATGTATAATGTTGATAGTAAAAATAATAATAAGTAGTTGTAGTAAAAAATAGTTTTAAAAAGTAGGCTGATGAAGACATAAAGAAAACCCCTGCAGTGTCAGTAGGTACAGATGGAGCTGACCGGTGACAGTATTTTTGCCACACATGATTTAGGTGGAGGAGGTTAACTCCCCCTTTGCCTAAATAGTCTGTGGCATTATTTGAGAACACGTGCGCCAGGTGTCGCACCTGCAGCACGTGTTCTCAAATTAATTATTGAGGAACTCAACTGTGACACCGGGATCATCTTTCTCCTCTCAGAAACCGAAACCCCGGTCGGTCCGGTTTTATTCACATTGAGCTTGTAGTTTTGTGAAGTGGAAATCTGCATATTTCCCGCCTTTAAACATGATCCAGAGGAGACGATGGAGAGGCTGTTGCTATAGTAACAGCGGCACGCAGGGCAGATAGGGAAGAGGATGCAAGTCAGCGAGAGTTAATTGGATTATACCCGGAAAACTCGTGTTTCTCCTCTTCAAAATAAAAGCACAGCTCGTCACGTAGCAACAAACAGTTTCCAGAGTGATGAACATATTTACTATCACATCACCGGAAAGGCTGTTGTTTTTAACTGGAAAGCGAAGAACATGCTTTAAAAAAAAAAAGGAATACATGATTACGATGACTTCTAATGGTTATGAAGGGATGAAGCCTATGAGGCTTCATTTAGTGTGGGCCTGAGCTAATACAGAGCCCACTGTTATTTGATTTGACTTGTTCAAATCGGACAACTCCAGGAACAGGAAGGCTGGACTTGGAGGTGACGTAGCATTTGGTTTGTGCTTTACGTAAAGGAGAAAACACCAAGGGAAATCATTACAATTTAAAAAGTGCCTTTTGGGTATTTATTTTTTAAATCAATATTTACCTATGGGCCTATAGATAATATCTATGAATGAAATGTTTTTGTAAAGGTAATTGTTTACAGGTACCTCCTCACAAATAACCTGAAGGTGAGCGAAGCGGCGTCGCGTGCCGACATTACTCTGAAAGGACGAAGAGGAAGTGCAGCTGATTAGATCAGGTGTGCTTGACGCTGGCAGGGAGGAAGGAGCGGCCTGAGCCCAGGCAGGTAAAGGTGTGGGTCTCTGCTCATGAATGTGGGGGAGACAGGGAGGGGTGACGGCGTGAAGAAGAGACCGAGAGGAGGTGAAAGGAGGACAGAAGAGCCGGCTGAGAGGAGGACGAGTTGGAAAGAGAGAAAGGAATCCGAGAAGAGGGAAGGATGTCGGAGAGGATAGCTTCGTGTGGGAGCCTGTATGACAGCACCAACCTGCTGCTACAGTACTGCAACAACGGTGAGCCGCTTCTCCTTTCACTTCATCAGACACAGCAGAAGAAATGAAGCCGAGCATCGTGCAGACAGCTGCAGAGGTCTCATCACGCATCAGTCAAAAAGCTCCGAGAGAAAATACTTGAGGTTTTTTTTTGGGACCCCCGATAACCATTTGTTTTGAAATATCAGCAAAAGAAGAGACAGGAAGCAGCTTCTTATCCTCCTCAGATGTTTGATGCTGTGCATATTAAATAGATATGAATCTAATGAAATGTACCGTTTCATCTTATCACACCAGATCTCCATGCACTGCTGGATCATTACATTTTTGGGGGATATTTTTTTAACACTATTTATTTTACTATTTCTGTTGAAAAGTAGAAAAAAAATCATATGAACACTGTTGCTAGTTTGTTGATTTATTTATTTGATATTTCAAAGCACAGATGAACATATTTCTTACAAATGTGTTTTTAATGGACATTAGAGAGTCGGACAAATGGTGTCGGCTATTCAGCATTTACCCATTAATGTTTCTCACAGCACAGTTCCCAGTGTTGGATTATATTTATTTATTCATGATGTGTTTCTTCTTTTGCTTCCGACCCTTTTGGGTAGAAATGGCTTTGAGTTTGTTGTTGTGGTTGGGCTTTGGCTGACGTCTTCCCTTTTCGTATCACAGAGTCATTATCCCTGAAACAAGTGTTCCTCCCAGATCACACCTACAAGAAAACAGCATTCACTGTAACACCGTGAAGCATATAAACCTTCTTATGATAGCAGCATTGGCTGCTTTCATTTTCATACGTGATCATTTTCCTGATTTGAATGATGATTCCTGATGGTGGTTTGGCACCCTGCCGAATAAATATAATGCAAATAACCCTTCTACTGCTGTCGGTTCAGATCATATCTGTCGTGACAATGGAGGACTGTTATTGATGAGACCGGAAGTGATGAGTTTTTCCAGCTGGAGCAAAGAAAGCAGATTCTGTTTTTCTCATTGTGTTACCGCAGTCAGGAAGGATTCATGCAGAGATGCAAATAACATCAACAGGTCAGTTTATTGTATTAAAACTGTTGTTATCTGTGAAAACACCGTCCCTGCAGGCTCTCCTGAACTTCTCAGACAGCCATATTGAGCGGCAGGTGGAGAGACAGCGAGGGGTCGTAGGAGTCTGATCGGAGCCGGGATGTTTGGCATCCAACATGTAAGATGGGGCCCTTGGAAGCGTTTGGTGAACGTTGTGGTCCGAAGCCTCCGACAGCCCCGCGGGTCGTAATGATTTCAGTTAAACTGCAAGACAAATGCACGGTCACAGACACCGGAGCTGAGCTCAGGAGATAGATGGAGGTCAAATCAAAACATGAAGTGAAACATGTCACGTGTAGGTTACAGGAAAAGCTTGTTGAGTGACAGCTGGTCCTGCAGCGAGAGACCAGCTGCTTAACGTGGGCACTTTTTATATTTTGTCAAGTGTATATTTGCCTGCTTGGCTTCTGACCTTCTTAGAATAGAAAAAAATAAAAACAATTATTTAGGGTTTTTTTTCAGATAATTCATTTTAAGGAACTTGAAGGCTTTTAAATATCTTAAATGACATTTGGAGACAACAGTTGAGTCGATTAATGAGGTGTGTGTGGCTGAAACTCATCAGATACGAGGCTGTCTTTGTTACCGTCATGGAGTAAGAGTTGACTTTAGAGTTAAAGGTTTTCTTTCAGCTAATTTATCAACATATAAAATGAAGATAAGAGTTCAGAGAACAAACGTGTCCGTGATTTCCTCCCAAGTGCAGGACAACAGGCGCGTTTGTGTTTGCTGACATTGTTTTGATGTTGTAACTTTGTGCCATGAAGACCGTCGACTCTTCAGTCTGACCAATCAGAGAAGATTTAAACACTAATGCTAAAAAAAAAAAAAAAGGAAGCGCTATCCTGTGAAATCTGCCACTGTACTAATTTGTGAATTTCAAGATACAATAAACAACATGTTGCATCCATTTTCATGCAGGGACACAGCAGTGAGGGTGTTTTTAGTCATGCTGAGTCGTGATTTCTCCTGGGGACATTTATTGAAAAGATATCAAACTGCTTAAAGAATTGAACGACAACAGAAAATCCTTTGCGCACTCCTGAAATCATGAGGAGGCCGGCTGGAGACGATCGGTGCTGAAATGCAGAATTTAATCTGGAATTATGACACCAGATTACAAAAAAACACTGTTTTATCCGCTGAAATAGAAGATGGAAATGGAGTGAATCGGACGTGAGAACATCGTGCTGCAGGTGGTGAGATGCAGGTCGAGAGTAACGCTCAACTTCCTCTGTTGCGTCACCTCCTCTCCTTCCCTTTCTTTTGCTGTCGTTCTTCGCCGGCCATCTGTCCTCTCGCTGTAACCAGAGATCCTCCAGTTTGATCAGATCTGTTCTCTGACACCTGCTTACATCTATAGCCAAATATAGTTTATACCCCCCCCCCCCCATTTACAGTTTTTATAGTTTTATTGGTGCCGCCAGATGTTGTGAGTCATGTAGGGCAATATAATGATTCAGCTGAGCTCTTCCAGTGCTGCCAAGCTTCATGGGATTATCTAAATGATCCTCCTCAAGTAAACTCCGCCCACCTGGGTTAAAGCTTTTTTCTTGTTGTTCTGTCTTCAAAACATAGTTTACATCGCTGTCCTTTATCATTCAAACGAAGAAATCGTGTGTATACTTTTTAATGTTGTCCCATAGCTCAGACATGTGAGAAAAATGTAAAAGACGGACTGTAAAGTATGAAAACAAAGTTCATACGTTCACAGTCACTGCTCACATCTAGAATTTCATTGGGGTGAAATCAAAGAGGAATTATTGTCGATTGGACATTTTTTCCCCCAATGTCCCATTTTATGACTCTGACTACATTCACAGTGTAAATTTTTTATTTTTTTTATTTTATTTTTTTAAATGGTGTGCAGCCTGCAGAGTACAGTCTGTTCCTTTAGCTAAAGATTGAGCTGACTGATGTCTGAAGCAGTGTGTGGGGTGTTGCAGCAACAGGACCTGTCAATCAAGGCTTATTGTACTGCTGCTGCTCAGCAGGGATTTGCTAACTTTGTTCCGCATTGATGAGAAGAAGAAATAAAAAGCAGTCGGATGAAAACTTTATTTCTCCAAGGAGTCTGTTTTTTCTGTTAAACTGTTTAAACAGGACTTCGTAAGATGAGAGATTCAAGATTTACAACAACCTACGTAAAGAATTAGAAATTAGCAATGAGATTTACAGTGATAACTGGCCACTTTATTTCTATAGCAGCATTTTATTATTCCCTTTAGTAGAGGTGGTATATTGATTAGATTAGAATATAATTTAGTGCTATACCTCCATATTATTTTATATGTAGAGAGATGAAAAACCAACGTGTCAGCGTGTCTTTCTGTGGCTCTCAGTGATGTAATGATTGGTTCCACATCTTTAAAAAGGTGTACAGATGTCGTTAAGTTAAACAGTTAAGTAATTTAGTAACGGTTAAGTAATTTCCTAAAACTACTGGACGCTGTAGTTTTTCACAAATTTGACTCAAACATGAGTTAAAAAGTACATTTTTTGCGAGGACTATTTTCAGTGGGGGATTAATACACATTTTAAAATGCAAAAATCAGTCTTCCATTTTTAGAGGAGAGCATGTTTATCCTGTATGAGAAGATAATGTATCGTGAAGTTATTGTCTACATTTTGAAACGTATTTGTTTGCAGTATGTTGAGTAACTTTTCTGCGGGTTTTTTATGTGGATGTGTGAGTGTGTGTCATTGATCCTGGAGGCTCTGCAGCATCTCTTCCTGGTGGTGCCTGGCTGTACAGATGCTGATGCTGGTGCAGTGTGTGTGTGTGTGTGTGTGTGTGTGTGTGTGTGTGTGTGTGTGTGTGTGTGTGTGTGTGTGTGTGTGTGTGTGTGTGTGTGGCCCTATAGCTCCACCCCTTCTGGCTCCGTTCTCTCTGCTGATAGCTAATGAGACAGGAGGAGGAGGAGGAGGAGGAGAAGGAGGAGGAAGAGGAAGAGGAGGGGATGGAAGGACGAAGAGGGAGTGGTCCGGGGAGAGAGGAGGAAGTGGAGGGAGGAGTGGTTCAGCAAGAGAGGATAGGGGGAGGATTTGTGTGTGTGTGTGTGTGTGTGTGTGTGTGTGTGTGTGTGTGTGTGTGTGTGTGTGTGTGTGTGTGTGTGTGTGTGTGTGTGTGTGTGTGTGTGTGTGTGTGTAAAATAAAGAGAGGGAGAGAGTGATCGAGCACCAGCCACAGACGGGGAGGGGGGGAGTCACAGTGCAGAAAGCCTCTAGGGGGGAAGAGGGAGAGCAAGTGGTCAAGCTGGCTGACTGAGTGTTTTGCTCTGTGGACTGACTGACTGACTGACTGACCGACCGACCGACTGACTGGTTGATTGACAGGAGGAGTGACCAGGCACTCAGCGTGGTACAATGGCAGGTAGGCAAGACGAGCTCCACCTTCATCATCACTTCTCCGCAGCATGAATATTTCAGCAGCTTGCAATTTTCTCTTTGCCCTGCGCCGACCTCCCATTGTCCATCTCATGCCATCTCTGGCAGCATCACGCACACACACACACACACACACACACACACACACACACACACACACACACACACACACACACACACACACACACACACACACACACACACACACACACACACACACACACACACACACACACACACACACACACACACACACACACAACCCCCTTCATTTCATCATGCATATCGTCCTGTCTGTCTTCCCTCCAGCTCTCCTTTTGTTTCTTCCAGCTCTCCATCCATCCCTTTTTCTTTCGTCCACCTCTCTTCATCATCTCTGCTTGTTGTTCTGCTTGCTGACGGCAGCCATGTGTCTGTATCAGCCTCACGTCAGCTGGTTTACAGTAACGTCTGTCTGTGCTGGGATGGAGGGAAGTTAGCTAGTGCCCTGAAGTGTCTCTGTGTGTGTGTGTGTGTGTGTGTGTGTGTGTGTGTGTGTGTGCGTGTGTGTGTGTGTGTGTGTGTGCGTGTGTGTGTGTCGCCTGCAGAATATCAAATAGACGTGTCCTCGAGTTTATAAAGAGAGTAATGGAAAACCACTGTGGTGTAACTACTGTTAGTGTGTGTGTGTGTGTGTGTGTGTGTGTGTGTGTGTGTGTGTGTGTGTGTGTGTGTGTGTGTGTGTGTGTGTGTGTGTGTGTGTGTGTGTGTGTGTGTGTGTGTGTGTGTGTGTGATAATTCAAGGGCAAATTGAAAAGCAGCCGGCGCTGCAGCAGTTTTGAACAGGTGTCCTGACAGTAGAGGAGATGAAGGTCAGCCCGGCTGGTCTCTCCATCTTTGTTTGTTCTGTCTCTCCTCCACCGTTCATGTTCAGGATGATGTTGGCATGTTACAAACAGAAATGGGCTAAATGTCAACATGTTTTATTTATCGTTTATATCTTCAGTTGTAGTGTGTGTAAATTCTGTTATCCCTGCGACAGCAAGACGAAATGCCAGTAAAAAGACGATAAAGTCAAAGTTGTTCAAACATTGCAGACAAAAGTTTAGAAGCTTTACTCAAATAAGAATCAGCAGATCTGGTGGTGGAAACGAGGCTCAGTTCAGTGTTAGCAGCACCACACGCACGCAGTACGACAATAATTTAACTTTCACCAAGACGCAGCGTGCCTTTTATGTTAAATGCGTTTCCACGGCAACACGATAAAATCCTGCAATCGCGGATGGTTTAACGTGTGAGCATTGAGGTCGAAGCGCAGCTCGGAGCGATGCTAGTTGATCCAACTGTGACGAGCCTGAGATTAAACTTAAACTGCTGCTGGACCGAAGATAAAATCATCAGATTTAGGGAACATGTTGAGATGACATGGTGCCTCCCTCCAAACTAACTTTACTATTTTCTACCCATCAAATGGTAAAGATATCCTGCGTGTAGCCTTAAGATCCTAGAACTGATCCCTCTAGCTTCTTCTATTTTGTCTTGTTTCTTTAAGAAAATAGTTATATGCACCTGATTCTCTCAGCAATTTAAATAAAGATGATTTTAACAGTAGGCAGTTGAAAATGAATCATTCTTCTGTCAACTCCCACTTCCTAGTTTCTCTGTTCCTTTCACTCACGATCTCCTCCCACCTACATTATGTCCTGTCCTCTTTTAATTTATTACGTTTCATTCCCTCTTTTACTCACTCATTCAGTTTGAGGGTTAATTATTTCATATTGTAGGTTTTTTTCTCCTTTATTTTCTATTATTAAAAAGCAGACATTTTTTCCTCAGTAGATAATAGATAGATAATAAAACTACGGTGGTTTCTCTGCATCATCTGAGTAGATAGTTGTATTTTCACTTGACTATGATTTATTGAAGACTAATAAAATGCTTTTAGAAACTTCCTCGCTATTTAAAAAAAAAAGAAAAAAGGAAGAGAAATAGTGACGAAGGCCCGACGATCCGACATATGCTGCTCTGCCATGCAAATGTCCCCCGAGCTGGATGTCCGTATGTAAATCTGAAGCTGGATTTCCCCGTGGCTCCTTCCTGTCTCATTTGACTGGGAGATGTGATAGAGTAACAGTAACAGTACTCTCTGTCTGCCCGGCTCAGCTTACAGTGCTGAAGTGATGCATGCTGGGAGCACTGACTTCTCTGACGCTGAAGCAGTTTGACCTGTAAAAACCTTTTCATGAAGTGTGGTTGCTCTTTTACTGCCAGTTTAAAGGTGATACTTTAAACTCTTGCAGCTCAAACGGTGTGCGCACGTGATAAGTGTGACTTTTGCTTGAACGAGGACGAGGAAGGAAGTTCCTGCTTTCCCTTCACGTTATTGGACTGAGTTTGGTGAATTTGTAATAATTTGTAGCTTTGCTTGTTTTGACCGGATGATGTAGTTACTCAGAAAATCACAAAATACTTTAACTTGGACAAACAGCTGTTTGAAGGCTGATACTGATGTGCTTAATGAAACTTTAGCTTCTTTTTTTTTAAGATTTCGTACTTTCAAATGTGATATCAAAAATCGATCATGTTATAGATATATTTTTTTATGAATAATAGCAAGTAGTCAGCGTGTACTTCCTTTTCATGATTGGAAAACTTTGCAACACGGGAATCATGACAGAGTTCAGAAATCAGGACGCACGAAGAGTCGAGATGTTCCGTCCGACCGGAAACTTGCTTTTGACTTTATCATGTTGTAATCTGTTAATGTGGGGAAAAGATGAATAATCTGCACTGGGCCGTTTCCTTTGGTAATCTGACCAGCCGCCAGTGATGTAATCATGGTGGATGAGAGATTGTTGAACGGTTACGCTGGAGAGCGTTCAAGATGGGAGGAATAAAGGCAGCAGACTGAGCGGGTGTTGAGGCCACAGCAGCTCACGCGCAGCGTCACGTGTTAACCAAAAAGTAAAAGTAATAGAATAATATTTATACTGAAAAAACGTGTGGCAGCCCAGCAGGATTTATTATTTAAGTTATCGCTACATAACCACCGTTCACACTGAAGGTTGCTTCCTCGGAGACGTTGTGAATTCAGCATTAAACTTCATGCCTTTAATCAATAGGGGAAAGCAGTGATAATTCTGGTTAAGAGTGTCGACCAATGTTTATTCATTTATCGTAACAAAAAGTTTGAATGCCGTACTTCTTCAAACTGGCCCCTCCAGTGACTCAATGTCCCACCTTGTGGTACAAAGTGGTATTACAAGACCGGATGAGCTCGTGCTAGCGAGCTTGTCAACTTCTGCAAAAACATCTGCAACACAATAAATATCCATCTGACAAAACGTCAATACTGATCCTGTAGGTAAGTTTAGTTTGTGCATTTTAAATTAAATGCTTTACAGATTGCCATTTTAAATCTTAATGTACAAAGATGCAATAAAAAACAAAACAAAAAGCTTTGTTTCTCTGTCTGCCACTCTTCCTCTCTCTGTTTCTTCCTCTTTTTTTTTCTCCATCTTCTCGTCTTCTTGCTGGTGTGGTTTGTTCTGGTTTTCCTTCCTTCTCCATTCTCTCCTTCTCTCTGGTTCACACTCATAAACAGAGTCTAAATTATTAAAACCAGTCAAAACTTAATGCTTCATCCCTCTCAAGAAACTCCAAACCACTAATTCACAAAGCCGCAGCAGCAACAGCAGCACGTATCCATGACGCACACCTAAAGCAGCTGTTTGTGTTCACGTCAAAATAAAAATACTCCAAATGGTCAAATATGTTCCGGCAGCGGTTCTTTCTCTCTTTCTCACACTGTGTCCGACGCAGATCCACAGTTTCTAAATCTCTTATCTCTCATCTTTACAGCAAAGTTGTGAATCTACATTTTGTAGCCTGGTAGCCATCTCTGCTGCTCAATGCTCACTACGCTCTCTCCTCCCTCCTCCCTCCTCCCTCCTCCCCCTTTCAAGATGACACGGTGTCGGCCAGCAGCAACATGGACATGGAGGACCGGGTGTCCCACCTGGAGCAGAGGCTGCTGCTGCAGGAGGACGAGATCCAGCTGCTGAAGTCGGCTCTGGCCGACGCCCTGCGCCGACTCGGGTATTGTGAGGAGCAGAGCAAGGAGGTTCAACCAGGAGCTGCCCGGGCTGGAAGGAGACCTCTGGCCACCACCGCCTCAGCTCCACCTACCAAGGGTTAGAAAAGCACTCACAAATCACATCTAATGACAAATATAGGAATCTCTGCTTTCCCTCCGTCTTCACTGCTTTCTCTAACTCGTTGTTGACACTGATTGATGCACAAAACTGTTGGTGAAGTTGTTAACGTCCTCTTATTTCTCTTCTGACGAGGCCGATGGCTGTTTCTTACCTTTCAGTACGTCAGCTCCTGCAGGCTCTTCCCTCCAGACCTCTGAGTAACGGTTACATTCAGCAGAAACGCCTCCTTTCCTCCCCTTCATCTCCAAAGAAAGAGGTGCTGCTGTCCATCAAAAGGTATGTTGAGGAAAGTAAAACTTTTAATTTCTATAAACAGTTGTGTGTATGTATGTATTTTTATACTCCTGCATTTACGCTTTATCTCAGTGGGGAGATAAAAAGTTAAAAGGGTTAAACTAGTAATTATGACGGTGACAAAACAGCATTTTTGATGACAGGGTGAAAGAACAAAGACCCTCTGGAGACATTTACAGAAAGCAACATGACAAAATGAGAGATTTATTTAGTTTTTGCAGTAATGTGTTATTTACTTTTCTTTTCACACTGCAAAACACACAGAGCTGACATCTAATGATTGATTTAGGGGATATGCAACGTCACCCAAGGTTTTTGTATTCGATAACTACATTTTACATTATTTTATTTCAATGAGGGAATTTAACTTGGGGGGGGGGGGGATATGCTGGACGCAGCTGTCTTTGCTCTGCTCTCGCTTCCTCAGAAAGAGCATGTCCACGGAGCGCCTCACCTCGGTGAGGAGAGAGATGGGCGCCGAGAGTCGGAGTCGAACCACCTCCTCCAGCAGCTCCTCCGGTGGCAAAAGGTAACCGGCTTCTTCTGAACGGCCGTCGGATAGTTCAACCGCCGTCGGTCAGTCTGGGAGTCAGAGTTATTTTAGACAGTATATTTAATACACTGGGAACCCATCCAGGTTGTGACCTGTCTCTCTCTCTCTCCCAATGCATGCTGGGATAGGCTGCCCCCCCCTCCACACACACACACACACACACACACACACACACACACACACACACACACACACACACACACACACACACACACACACACACACACACACACACACACACACACACACACACTTCACGATCCTGATGAGAAGATGTAGTAAATGGATAGATGAAGCCTCAGACACATGGGCACTAAGATAAAAAAATAAATAATCGACAGTGGAAAACTGGGAATTGATTTGACCTGGAATCAGATGATAACTAAGTTCGATTTCAGCAATCAGATCAAAATGGGTGGAAAATATTTATACTGTCCACCTGCAGTAAACACAGATGTGATGCAGTGATTCAGACTGTGTTTGAGAGAAGAGAGAGTTCATCGTTATAAGTGTTGTCTGATGTGTCTCATCATCACGTGTCGCCGTTGAACTGCCGAGGTCGGCGCTTCCCTGAATTCCAGATGCCACCGTGAATTATCCTCCGCAGCTGACGAGCCGTTGCTCATCGCAACGCTGCAGTTATGAAGTCTTCACGTGTCCCGGCCGAGTCAACGCAACACGTGGGTCTCCTGTCAGCCGTAAACAAACACGCAGGAAGTTTATTGTTAGTTATCACGGCGACAAACACAAACTCCATTGTTCTTGTTTTCCTCAGGATCTACGTACATCTTTAATTGCATGTTATAATTCTCTTTCATTCATTTTTCTATCTTGTTTTTTCTGTCAGTTAAAAAAAAAAGTTCTTTCTCTCTGTCTTCACTTTCTCCACTTTTCTTATCTAAAGTTTTTCTCTTATTATTATTTTTTTACCTTCTTTTTCTTTAGTTTCTCTTCCTCTCCTTACTTCCTTCCTCTCTCCTTCCTTACTTCCTCTCTCCTTCTCTCCCTCCTCTCTCCTTCCTTCTTTTCTCTCTCCTTCCTTCCTTCCTCTCTCCTTCCTTCCTTCCTTCCTCTCTCCTTCCTTCTTTCCTCTCTCCTTCCCTTTCAACGGTTGCTCTCTCTTATCTTTCTGCTGATGGATCAAATTTCCAACAGCTCTTGGTAAAAGGGAGGTGTTTGCAGAGGGGGCGTGACTGCACGGTCAGGAAATGCCTTCTGATTGGATGACAGGCCCTTTCAGGCTGAGCTAAAAGTTTGCAGAGTGAAGGAGGAAGCCGGTGTGTTGCTCTGACTGTTGAACAGGACAGGAACCGCTCTGACTGCTCACCACTGTTGATCTTACTCGGAAACCTTGCAGACATGAAGAAATCTTCCAGGTAAACAGCTGCTTTACAACAGACAGTCAATGATTAACAGAGAAGCAGAGAGGATTTGTTGGTGAAGCTTTTGGAAGATACCAATTTTGCGTTTTTTATGATTCATAGCACAAAAATGAAATGTTTTGTATCTTGGAAAGGAAAGTGTGTAGCTTTAGTCTTCGGATAAGAAGATGGTGACTGCAGTTTTCAAGGTTCACGAGCAGGTTTTGAAGTCAGTGGGATGAATTTTAGTAAAGAGAACTTTTGGTGTCACACCCAGCTCAGGACCTCAGTTGCTGTTTGACTATCACTGGAATAGATTATTGATTTGCTGATGAAATGCAGTTTGGTTTGTTTGATCAAATGTGTTCATAATGTCCTGTTTTTCATTATGTTCAGATCAGAATAATTTAATAGTCAGTTGTTTAGGTCTGGCCTCACGACCGCAGGGGGAAGTTGTGTTGTTTTATGAAACCGTTGTCACGCAAACCGTGTCGTGCAGTCGGATCCTGTCTTCAGGGATGTGGGTGGCTGTGGGGCGGGGTGGGGTGGGGTGGGGGGGAGGGGAAGGGGGGCAGCCGCATACAAACATGAATTAAACAGAAATGAGAGCCAGCTGTGTTCCTGAACCACAGATGAAATGGCACGAAAACACCAACGTAATAGATTATGCAACTTGGGAAAGAAAGTCTAATAACTTTGTAGTTAAACAAAGGAAACTGTGAAACTTGCTTTAAATTTAGATCACAGGAGATGAATCACATTAATATTGCTCATCTGCTCAAAACAGGATGCAACTGTTATGGAAACATTACTAAAGGTGCCTTTGGTTTTCCTGAAATCATTGCATCATGCTGATGAATGAATTTATGTCTTTTTAAGTGTCACCAGTGAAAAGAAACAGACATGTCGCATTTCTGTCTGGTTATTAAACACACACACACACACACACACACACACACACACACACACACACACACACACACACACACACAGATGGGATGAGTGAATGTGAAGTGACAGAGGACCAGTCACACTGCGCTCAGCATATCTGTCACTTCACTGATTATTCTGTTAAACCTGACTGTTTCTGGCAGCAGACAGGAGAGCTGCTGTTTTATTGGACAGCCTGAAGCTCACAAATACTGAGAATATAACACACGGTTAGGTTTTTAAAAAAAACAAAACAGCTTCCCTTCACCGATAGTCTAGTTTTATTTCCTTGAGCCGGTGCACTTGTATACCTAAACTAACTTTGATTTTAAGGTAAATTCCTCGTGCAGCTTAAGAGCCCCTAATCGAGAGTCCAGGCAAAATGCTAACGACACAATTTCCTTGTTACAACCCAATGCAGCCTTATGACCACAGACAGGACGCTGAGGTCACAGAGGGAGAGATGTTCCATTTACAGATTCTGCTCAGCCGATAACATTGATTCTGCTTCACATGCAACAAACACACTGACAGTGTATCTGATGGCAGACGCGCATTTTGCACTGCAAATCAGTTTAACATCACTGTGACTTTCCTTTCATCCGACATTAAGCCAATTTAAATTGAATCTTGGGTAATAACCCTCGAAATATTGGCGTTTTGTACAAAGTTGCCTTGCAGGTGTAAATATACTTGCATAAGCAATATGGAAAAGATTTCTATCATCTTCACTCTGTTCTCCTCTTTCATTTTGTATTTATGAAATCTAGTTGGTTAATCTTCTAAATAGAACATTTAAAACCACCTCATATATTTATAATTGTGGCCCCAACATTACCTTTGTAAAGTTTAACGACAATAATAAATAAGAATCCTTCAGTCAAAGTCTTTCTCCTCCTCCTTCGCCTCCGTCTGGGTTTTGTCTTCAGTGTCTGGTGCCGCAATATTCTCACAAGCAATTCGATTAATGCAGTTTGTTTCGGTATTACCGTATTGTTTTGCACGAGTTGAGTGAAAATGTAACGAGGAAAGACAGACGTGTTCGTGTTCGGTAATTTTGCAGCTGCGGTGCTTGAAGCCGTAATGGATCAGGAAGTGGATGCACACTTGAGTGCTCCCACAGTTCAGGGAGTGTGGACCCATTAAGTGGACCTCAAAATCCATTTTCTCTTCTCCTGTATGACTGTGGTCTCTTCCACAGCTCAACATGGAGCAGCGGGAACATATTAACACTGCTGCAAAACGGCTATTCTGCTGTCAGTTTAAAGAACCGTGACACATCCATGCAGAAAAGGCTTTTGTTGACATTGTTGAGAAAGCCCGTTGTCACGGTTTAAAGAATCTTCTGGAGGAGCTTGAAGTTCGAGGAAGATTTAAGTGAGCTCTTTACAAAGAGTACAAACTTGATGGCACCTCTCACCAAGTCTGACATGATGCAGGATTTCTCTGCTCATTAGTTCCCTCTCCCTCTTACAACAAGTCATTGTGTTTTCAGAGTGCAGGCAGGCAGAAAATGCCAGCAATACACTCGGCCCGCACGTTAATGAGTGTTCTGTTTGTTCATGCCCTCTCTCTGGAAACCCGGTGACTAGGACGGCCGCCGCATGGGTTTTAGATGCAGAGTTATTTGCCCTGTGCAGCTGCCAGTTTACCCAGCATGCCCTGCACTAATTACTGGCTCTGGCTCAGTCTCGCTCTCTCACTGGCTAGAACCAGGCCACACCCCATCTTGCCGGCAGACACGCACGCACGCACGCACGCACGCACGCACGCACACACACACACACACACACACACACACACACACACACACACACACACACACACACACACACACACACACAGTTCAAGAGACAAACGGGCCTTTATGTGGTCGTTTTAAAGAGCCGACACCCTATCTGCTCGCCTCCAGCTGCCCAGAGACCCAACAGACACCGCTCAGGTCCTCAGATCAGTCATGTGTTTACTCTGAAATCTCTTTTAATCTCCTTTCAATGCTTCATGGAAACTCTTGATTTAATTTTGTTCTCGTTACACATGTCCCAGTTTGATCTCAAAAACACATTTTGACGAACCTGAAACGAGTGAACACATTTCACTTGACGTGACCTCATTAGCTCAGAGACACTGAGACGTCTCGGAGGCTTTTTTTCCAGTCGCCTCCCCGTTAAACAAATGTCAACGCAGGTGGATACACAAAGTTCATCCTGGAGCTTAAAGGAGCCCCGTGGCGTTTTTCTCATTCTCAAACAAAAGTTGCAGGTTTTCTCACAGCCAACATCTTTGTCTTACTCCGACTTACTCGGTGTAGTTTTGGAAATAAACCTGAATGCAGAGAAGTGTGTGTGTGTGTGTGTGTGTGTGTGTGTGTGTGTGTGTGTGTGTGTGTGTGTGTGTGTGTGTGTGTGTGTGTGTGTGTGTGTGTGTGTGTGTGTGTGTGCGCCCTGCTGCAGAACAAGAAGTACTAAATCCTTTCTTTCTCTTCATCTTTCTCTTTATCAAACCTTGCTGTTGCCATGGTGATATCAACCTGTCAGCTGAGGCAGCTCTTTAAATGATGTAGATATATACAGTACATATACAGTCTGCCTTACAGTTTTCTTCCATCCCCACACACACACACACACACACACACACACACACACACACACACACACACACACACACACACACACACACACACACACACACACACACCGTGGACGGGAGGACCAATGACCAAACCTCATGGTCAGTGGGCGACCCGCTCTACCATCAAAACCACCGCTGACCCTTCAAACCTAGAGTGATGGGTGGACGCTACCCTGACAGGTTGGGTCGGGTCGTCAGCATGCACTGAAATGCTCAGCGGGCAGTTCTGATTGGTTGACAGACAGCTGATTCAGGAACAGCTTTTTGCTCTTGCTCAGCTGCTGTGAAGTGATGAGCCAGCTGCAGTTGTTGATTGACAGGTTTATTAATGGTTTTGGCAAAGTGGCCGACTCGCTGGTTGTCATTTTAGATTTCGTTGTCCAACATTTTCTTAAGAGGACTTGTAACTCTCCCTGTCTGAGCTGGTTTACTGATGGTGTCACCACTGGATACGACAGGATTTCTCTGTTTACTTTATGTTTGCTGATTTGATCAGAGGCACTTGTTGTGTTGAAATACAGTACCTGTGTACGCAGCCACATTAAACAGCTAAAACCTTTATTTATTTTCTCTGTTCATCAAAGAAAATCTGAACTTTGTGTTCACTTTTGGATATTGGCCAATAACAAAGACATATGCCAAGGCCGGCATTAACTTTGTTGTGGGCTCCTTTTGTTAGTTTTTGTCAGGTGGAATTATATTTACACACAATGTCAGCATGATATCAACAGAAATAATAACGGCATTAAAACT
Source organism: Brachyistius frenatus (assembly GCF_029030835.1). Taxonomy (NCBI): domain Eukaryota; kingdom Metazoa; phylum Chordata; class Actinopteri; family Embiotocidae; genus Brachyistius; species Brachyistius frenatus. The sequence continues at coordinate 193,076 of NW_027210691.1, read as the reverse complement.
GTATTGTTAAGAAAAGACTTTGAAGTTTGCTAAAATGCTGGAGGCCTCAGCATTGTTCAGCTAATATGAGCATTAACTCATAACTCATGAACGCATTAACCCCATGGCTGGGGACCTTAATCCTTCCTCCAGAGCACATTATGTCATCTTCAGGAGGATAAAAGTAATTTTCCACGTCTTTAATTATCTGATCCTGATCCTGTGTTTCCATAAACATTTAAACTGATTGCTGAAGTTTTCCATCTGTAGAGAAAAGAATAAAAGATTTAGACAGAAAGAATGAAATGGAACAATGTCTCAGGAGCTTTGGAAAATACTTGTATTATATTTACTGTGTATATTGTTTAATTGGGGCGAAGCACCTTCCATTATCTAGTTTTCCATTATAGAGGGAAGTTACACCCTCAATATGCTGCACAACGATCTTCACAGGAGACGTTTCATCACTGTTTCTTTCCTCCGTTTCAGCAAATCCAAAGAATGCACCTTCAATGCAGGTAAAACTCATTTCTTCTCCGACACGTTGCTTCTCTGTTTGTCTAATGGATGCATTACATATTATGTTTTACCCTCCACCTCTTCTTAAACTTTAATTTGCTGTGAAGAAGATGAGCAGCCTCAAAAGTATGAAACTCAATTAGCCCTCAGCAGCGCCTGAAGTGCTCTTCAAGATTTAATTATTAATGTCATTTTGAACCAATAAGCTTTCTCATTTAAAATAATGAAGTTCCATTTGAATTACGAAGGAACCCGTTATATTTTCTGAAGATATGTTATTAAGACAAGTGCAGATTTCTGAAGATTATATTTTTTGTGGAAAAGAGAAGATCTGTTGTTGCAGGAGGAAAAAAATTAAAGAACAAACAAAATCACTGGCTATGTTTGTATTTTAAAAAGATTTAGTGAAAATCCAATCAAGGAGATGGACATATCGCACACCTCATAACGCAGAGACGTGTCCTCTCCCTCTTCCTTTCAGAGGACGGCTACGTGAGGATGTTCCTCCGAGGTCGTCCTGTCACCATGCACATCCCCGACCAGCAGCGGGAGAGCTACAGCCTTGACCAGAAGGTGGCGCTGCCAGACCACAAGCTCAAACTGCAGTGGGTGTATCCTTCACACAAACCCAGAAGGAAACTAAGACGTAAACCTGAAACCAACTGTTTCTCTGATGAGTCTGGATTGAGAAATAAATGTATTATTGGTGTTGTTTCCTAAAATCCAACTGATGAATTCAAAGGTAGACAAAAGGATTTAAGCAACGTTAACTTGAATTTTCTGTCATACATGAACATGTGTAAGACGATTAAATGTTCTTACTCACCGGTCCTGTCCAGCTTCAGCTGTCTTCCCTAACGTCAGTGTGGACCAGGTACGGCTACCGCGGTCGCGACTGCCGCTCCAACCTGTACCTGCTGCCCACCGGGGAGATCGTGTACTTCAATGCCTCGGTGGTGGTGCTGTACAACACGGAGGAGCAGCAGCAGAGACACTATCTGGGCCACAACGACGATGTCAAATGGTGAGAAAACAGCAGGCCGATAAGAGCTGTCCTCCAAGTGGTATTTGATATTTAGCCAGGCTATGCAGTTTCCTGCCATTTACTCTCCTTGTAAACACTTTGAACATACAGTGTGTAAGACTAAGAGAGATTAGTTTAAGCAGAGGTCTGACTCTCGATCTTTTGTTCTTGACATACAAATAGTTCATGCGGTTCTTCTGTGTCCATCTACTGAGATGACTTCTTGCACAACGCTTCTACACGGAGACAAAAGAGAGACGAATGTTTACAGCGGCTCAGATTCTGTCTCGAACACGTCATTCACAGCTTCTCTGTTTATCATTCATGAAATTTGTGGTTTACTTAATGAGTACTAGTCGACATCCTACATGAGCTCTGTGCATGGAGCCACATGGATGTAAACACTAAACCTCTCAGGGGCATGCTGGGAAAGCTACTCGTCTCTACAGGGGAAACAATCGAGCTCGGCTCTCCCACGCCGGATATCGAGGCCTCCTTTGCTGCTATGAAAGAGGTCCTGTGTTAACTACTGTAGTTTTTAACGTTGCTCCTATTTTAGCACACAAAATTGTTGTGATATAGACGATATGATATGTATTGTATTTAAGTTTTCCCACAAAATGTATATAACAGTCTGTGTTTAAGATGGCCATCATTTTATGGTGCAAAGCGTCAGAAACGTCTTTCTAAAGAGTCCAGAAAGACTTTATGAAAATCTGAGACCAGAAAAAAAAAAACAGCACTTGCCATGAAAACAGCTGAAAAAAATAATAATATCAGATCCTGAGAATTTCCCCGTTTTTACATTTTATAAACTAATGTGTTTACTGTCATTCTGTCTGAATCTGAATGAGTTGTTTGAATTCCCGGGGAAACACTCTGTGACACTACAACTTCTTTTCAGAAAAAGCCAGAAGCACTGAAACACATTAAAATCAAGTAATGATTTTCATCCTCTCTACTTAGCCTGAGTGTGCATCCTGACATGGTTACCATAGCAACAGGGCAAGTGGCTGGGAACTCTAAAGATGGAAAGGTACTGTGTAAATCACACTTGCATCCTCCTACAGTTTGTTTTTCTTGTAGCTAAATATTGACATATCTTGCTGGAAAGCATCTTAGTTCAATAGCGATTTATTTTGTTTAATTTTTTTCAGCATAGCTTTATACGATATAAAATTGTTTGCATGAAGAGTTAGGAGTTTAATCATCTTTTAAATGGAGCAAAAACTAGAAGAAAAATGTAAAAGGAATACTTGTTTTGCGTTTCTACAAATCAAATTAGTTGTGTCAAAAAACGATGTCTGATTTCGTCCGTTCAGCTGCTGGCTCCTCACGTCCGTGTCTGGGACTCCGTGAGCCTCAACACGCTGCACGTGATCGGGATGGGAGTGTTCGACCGGGCGGTCACCTGCGTGGCTTTCTCCAAGTCGGTAAGCAGCCTCTCGTTTCTCTAGTGGTAATCGACCACGTGGCACCGTGCTGAGTTCAGTCAGGTAATGACTTACAAAAGAGAACTAGTTGTGGAAACATGTCTGACTATGTTTTAGCTTTATGTAAATCTAACCTCTGGGTTTCGTTTTTGTTTTTTTCCCCAGAACGGCGGCAGCTTCCTCTGTGCTGTGGACGATGCCAACGATCACATCTTGTCAGTCTGGAACTGGCAGAAGGAGAAGCAGCTGGCTGATGTAAAGGTAACCTCTCATTTCTACAGCTGTTTCATTACTGGTACTATCTCCTCGTTACAAACCTCATCTAACAAACTGGGCGGATTACGAGCGGGAATAAAAGGGCTGGAAAGGCAAATGTTCCCGTTAGAGAACTAATTGAATTTGATATAGAAACAAACGTTGGCTTCATGCTTCCCGTCTCCGCAGTGCTCCAACGAGTCTGTGCTGGCTGCCGTGTTTCATCCCATGGACACCAACCTGATTGTCACCTGTGGAAAATCTCACATCAACTTCTGGACCATGGAGGGCAACACTCTCACAAAGAGACAGGGCCTGTTTGAGGTACTGTTGTAAACACACTAACCTCCAACTGTGGTGAAGAACACACTTCTTATTTGATTAGATGCAGCAGCCTAGTCCAACAGCCTGGCAGTAATTCTCCGTTACTCTCTTTCTCTGTAGAAACACGAGAAACCAAAGTATGTGTTGTGTGTGGCTTTTGCTGAGAACGGAGACGCCATCACCGGAGACTCCAGTGGAAACATCTACATCTGGGCCAAAGGTTAGAATCTAGATGAATGAGTCTCTTTCCAAATGTTTGTTCGCGAAGATTTCATCTTCGAACACCGAAAGACTAAATAAAGGAACGTGGGGTGATAAAACCAATTTTCTAATTATGCTTCACTAATGAGACGTACCCATCAAAGATGTTTGTGTCCTCCGCTGGCGATCTGACAGGTGGTCACCGCATCAGCCAGGTGGTGTCGGGGGCCCACGAAGGCGGCATTTTCTCTCTCTGTGTCCTGAAGGATGGCACCATGGTGTCTGGAGGAGGGAAGGACCGCAAGGTGGCGCTGTGGGACCACGACTACAGAAAACAGGCCGAGATGGAGGTGAACGCGCTGAACTGTCATGTGCAACATTAACCCTTGAATATGTTTATGGAGTATAGTTTAATGCGCAGCATCATGCAATGATCGTCACTTTCAGGTTTTGTAGGTGTAAACATGTCCTTTTACCTTTAACCTCGAGCTTTCTCTGACCCCCTGCTGTGCGTGTGTTCAGGTGGGCGATGCGTTCGGCCCCGTGCGAGCTCTGGCTGAAGGTAAACCAGGAGAACTCTTCGTCGGAACCACCAAGAACGCCATCATCAGAGCCTCCTTCCCCAACACATTAACTCCCATCGTGCAGGTTGTTACGCACTCAAAATCCACTTCCTAAGAAGATCTGTTTTAGTGTAGATAATTATGTTCATGACCTGCGATGTGTTCCAGGGTCACACGGATGAGCTGTGGGGTCTGGACGTCCATCCCTCCATGGAGCAGTTTGTTACCTGCTCACAGGACAGACAGGTTCACCTCTGGGACACCAACTCCCATCAGCCCCTCTGGAGCAAGACCATCGAGGTGAGAAAAACATGACGAGTCTCACAGAACTACAATTTACCCATTTTTTTATTCAGTCATAATTAATATATACAAATGTAAACTAAATATTACCACTGGTTTTCTCTTTCTGCTCGTTCCTGTGCTTCAGGATCCAGGAAGGTCTGCAGGTTTCCATCCCAGCGGGGGTGTCCTGGCTGTGGGGACCATGACCGGACGGTTGGTCTCTCAGCTTTCTCGCACATTTTGTCCCTGTGGTTACGATTTAGAAACTGAACAACAACATTCACAACAGGCAGATAAACTATTATACAGGATGACAACAAATCAATTAGCCCTGAGCTACTAGGACTCCTTGTGAGACTGATGTATCTTTGGGGTATGAATGGACCTTTGGTTGGACAACACAAGCTATTTGAAGACGTCACCTCGGGTTTTGTGAACTTGCGATGGGCATTTTCCTTATTTTCTGGCCGGTGTGTGTTGCAGATGGTTGGTGCTGGACACTGACACTCGGGATCTTGTTTCTATGCACACAGACGGCAATGAGATCATTTCTAACGTCAAGTACTCTCCAGGTAAAAAAAATAATAAATCACATGTTCATGTCGTTGATCCAGACCCATAAAAAACAGACAGACCGTCCTGCTTCAGGACTCTTTTAACCAGTTCTCTGCTCACAGCACTTTTAACCTTGAGCTCGTTGTGCCTGTAGATGGAAACTTCCTGGCGGTTGCTTCTCATGACAACTTTGTTTACATCTACGCTGTGACGGAGAACGGACGAAAGTACAGCCGCGTGGGGAAATGCACTGTGAGTATATCTTCACATGATATACATCACAAGATGTACATGATTGTAGGATCCCGTTCCTAAAATAATCACCGCCTTTTACAACATATCTCAGTTGTTGTGGAGCTTTAAAAAACAAAGAATAGATAAAGAATAACAATAAATTTAAAGCAGCTGCAACAGGTTTTTTTTTCGCCACTTGAAGAAACACTGCTGATGCATGAAGTGATTTTCTGTGTTGTTATTGTATATTGTTAAACTCAGTACTTCATTTTTTTTTAAATTTTTACTTGAAGTACTGAACAACATATTCCCTCTGAAATAAGATCAATAACCAGTAAATCGGACCTTGTGTAGTGTAGTGTGTAAAATCCACTCTTCGCTCTTCTCCAGGGCCACTCCAGCTTCGTTACCCATCTGGACTGGTCCACAGACAGCCAACACCTTGTCACCAACTCAGGAGACTATGAGATCCTCTTCTGTAAGTCATGCTTCTTCTCTGTTTACGGATAATTGTCCTTTTTAATTTGATTCTTAGTGTAAGAATTACATTTTTGTGTTTCTTTTTTAGGGGAGGCATCTAATGGTAAACATGTGACTAACATGGACATGTTGCGCAACCTGCAGTGGGCCACGTTCACCTGCACTCTGGGCTTCAACACCTTCGGTAGGTCGACAAAATGTACTCATCACATTTGAATCTGTCCACATTTACATAGATTTCTATTCTGTGCATGTTGGGTTGAGTTGGCTGATTGCTCAGCACAAGCGAGAGCAAAAAGCAGAAAACGCATTATGTAATGTTTTCCAACCTGACACAGGTCGTCCATCCACAGCTGTTTCATAAGACAGTTTTGTCTTTTTAAAATTTTTAACTTTTGTTGGTGGAGAAATGCCCAGACTGACCTCTGATCAAACCACTGCACAGTATCCTGTATTTTTCTGCAGCCCGAAACAGAACGTGAAGTAAACGTCGACGTCTGGCTGTCTTCTGCTAACTCCCAGCTGTCTTCCTCACTCTTTATTCATCTCTTTCAGGAATTTGGCCAGATGGAGCAGATGGGACCGACATCAACGCTGTGTGCAGGTCACATGATGGATCCCTGCTGGCCTCTGCTGATGACTTTGGCAAAGTGCACTTGTTCTCTTTCCCCTGTTCCCAACCAAGGGTCAGTCACATCCTCTCAGTTACACACAGCACATCAGGACCGTTGTCTGCATGTTTGTATGCACACATTGCTTTTTTAATTTTTTTTATTGACATATTTATAACTTGACGCAAGCCAAAACTTCATCCCTCAACCGTTATTGAAATTTGATCTGCTTCATCTACTCGCTGACCTTTTAACACCTCGAGAGCTGAGCAGCCATGACGCTCGTCTCTCGCCCACGTCGTGATTAGCTGTTAATGAACACTGTGAAAGCTCAGCAGAAATAACAAAACACCTAAAAAACACACAACTTTTAGTGTCGGCTCATTACCAGACCTATAATGTGCACAATTTCTACCAGGTGTTTATTTAGTGCTCGCAAACACGTTTAGGCTGCTAGACATCTTTTTGTTTTTTACAAGTTTTCAGCCAAAGCCATTTAAACTGGAGCTGTAAACTTAATTGTCCATTCAGACAAACTGGTTTCCATTACCACAGAAGTTACAAATAGTTACAACATGTTTGAAACGGTGATAAAAAAGAAAAAAAAAGAAATCTTCCAAAAAATATTTAATCGTTTGTGTTAAGAAGGGAAACAAATAAATTCAGTTTCTTTTCCTTAAATGAATCTGAGATATTTATGTGATTCTGGTTGCAGATAAAGTTATATTTTAAGAGGACACAGGCCGATGGAAAACGTACTTCCGTGTTATTTTTACTCATTAATTAATACTAATAATTATAAAGTTTAAACATTTTTCCCAAACGACTCTCCACATACTGAGTACAGCAGCTTGTCAACTTGTGATTCCGATTCATTACTCTGCAATGACTCGTCCTGCCTCCGCTTTGCTCCAATTCACAGGCTCCAAGTCACGAGTACGGTGGCCACAGCAGCCACGTGACCAACGTTGCCTTCCTGCACGATAACAGTCACCTGATCTCAACCGGCGGGAAAGACACCAGCATCCTGCAGTGGGTGGTTGCCTAGGCAACACTGTCTCCATCCACATCTCTGATCCCTCACAGGCCCGAGACCAGCATCATATCTGACCCTCTGTCACCTCTTTGCCGTTTTATCCTCCTGCCACCAGGGGGCAGTATCTCCTCTGTGCCTACTGGAAATAATAATAAAAAATAATAATAATAATAATAATAAAAAAATAAAAAAGTAAAAAAAAACGTGATCAACCCACAGATGTCACACCGGATAAGATGATGAGTATCTGTGTAATAAATGAAAGTGTCCCGCTGTTTGTAATAGAATGTAGAGAGAATTACAATGCAGGAGGTGAAACTTAACTTTTCCCTCAACAAAAAAATCCACTACTGCAACTCCATCCGAGCTGGATGCTGCTGCTGGTGACCACAATAATCCTGTGATTTTAGTATTAGTACTAACTGTGCCTAAACTGTATTTATTTAACCCTCTTTAACGGGAATTCCATCTATTTTAAACAAGAAAAGTCTTTTGGCAAATTTTCGCTGCCTAATAACAAAGCATGTATAATACAGTATTTTTGGCCATTTTTAATTGCGTGCTACACAGTTAGGGGAAAACGCTAGATACATATTTTAATATTATGGTATCTTTCACATATTGGTTTCCATTCATTTTCATAAGGTATACAAACATTTGGCAGACTCTTGAATCTTGCTTAGAGTGGATGAATGAATTTAGTACAGACTTTTCAAAACAAATCAAAAAGTCTGGACTATTAACCGCATGACAACCCAATGGGAATGTACGACTCAGAAAATAAAGCAGGACTGAAATTCAACTGATTACACAGCGAAGGGATTTTTATTAGATTTTTGTATCATTATGAAATTTATGGAAACCAATGAATTATTGTAAAAAAAAAAAATTAAAAAAAGACAACAAATACCCCTAAATGTTGTTAGAAGAGCAGCTCGGTTTGCAAAATAATGAGCTGCGATAAAGAGTATACATAATTTGGAAAAACAAGGTTAAAACATTGCCCTTTAAGAATTTAAGACATTTTATTTTACACAAGGGAGGGCAGTCAATTCTTGTGAACAATCACTGGTCTTTCTTTAACGTTGGAGATTTAAGCCTTTAAACTTGTAAACAACTCGTGCAGGGATATAATACATCAGAATGTAACTTTATTAAGGTTTGATATTTCAAAGTCAGAACGGGTGATGCATGTTTTCAAGGAATCAACTGACCTTTCTTTGGATTAAGATTGAATAAGAACTCCTAAAATAGGTGGTATTCCCCTTTATAAATAATGACAATGAGCCCATTGCCTTGTTATCTTCCACTTCTCCCTCCCTCAGCCTGATTTCCAAACTGTTACGGTGCATATTGTTTGTAAGTGTTACAGATTGCTGTTGGAGATTGTGAACGGTACAAAGTGGCTGTTTTGTCCTGAGGCTTTCACACCCCCCTCCCCACCACCACCACCACCACCTGCTGTGTTTCTGATTGTACTACTACTGTAACTGCGCTGAGGAGGCACTAGGAGGCGCTACGGTACAAGAGAATGAGCATGACTGAGGCTGCCCTCCTGTAGATGCTGTTTATGTCGCAAAGGTCTGTAGAGTAAATATATATATTATGCAGTATATCCGAGTGGCTGTGTTATTTTAATATGTAACTGTAATGATGAGGATGTTATTATTCTTGTGGCACTTTTAGCAATTAACAGAGGGGTAACGTAGGCTGCTGTGCTATGAAAGTGAGCTTGAGCTGTGCTTTGCCTTCTTCTGTTTTGTTAATAAAGTTTTTACCCAAGTGCTACGAGGCTCTTTGTCACGTTACCAAAGCAAACTGAGTACTTTTAAAGGGAACTTTTGGTAAAACTGTGCTAAGCTCCTCCCACTGGCCAATTAAATACATAACAAAGTAGGTTTTCTCAACCTCCAGGGTTGTCAATCATTTTCCAAATACAGGTAAAGTAATTAAATAAAAACACGCTTCCCTACTAATTTCCAAACAATAACCTCTCACATGATGCACAAACAAATCTATTTTTACACAGAACATATTATATAGGCCTACAGTCACGTGACAAATGCGTCATCACCAGAGACCCTGACGATCCTATTTAACAGCTGATTGGACGCAGCTTCTGTTTGACTGGGAAATATGCTGGAAGAGGAAGAGGAAGAGGAAGAGGTGAGTGGTAAATGATACCTGTTGTACAACGTGGTGATCCAGAAGTTGATATATGAAGTAGGTTTAATATCTCACGTGGTGTGGGAGAAAAGACATTTTGTAATATAGGCTACGTCAGTAAAATGAACTGCCATAAATCTTTAATACACATCTAATACTGCAGTGATTTTTTTTTCCTGTTTCACAGTATTAGGATGTCGCTTTTTAAAAATGATTAATTAATACATTAAATACTGTGTAATTTTCCATAAAAGTAATCATTTCATCATCCATTGTCTTACTTACTTAATGGTGTCCATTTATAAACTTCTGTATTAAAAACGTCCCCATGTCCTTCTGTAAACCGGGTAAATATGAACTCTTTGTATAACAAACACAAATATGTGTCGGTAGCCTTTATGAGCTCTGCAGGATGTACTCACAACATGAATATCACAAGGACAAAGGACTTCCCATACAGCGAAAGGAAGAGTGCGAGACATACAATACCCCAAACGTTAACATAATAAACATGGAGCTTTAGGACGAGGGTCACCCAGAGGACAGAGAGGAGGTGAAAGATTACTATATGACACGTGTAACAGCATCTAGACGGTAATTGTAGTTTGTCATGAGTTTATCGTGCACAATGCAGAAGAGTAACTAAATTATGGGGAAAGATTTGACCCTCTTTCCACTTTAAACTGTTCTCCACTCGACAAGAGAAGGAAATCCAACCTGGACAGTTGAATCCACATTGAGCCTTTCGAGTGCCTCCTTCTTCTGTCAGTTTTACTGTCCAGCGATTTGAGAGCGAAGCAAATCCGTCCGCAGATTAATAATCAATAACCAGATGAAGCGATGTCAGTATTGGACGTGAAGAGCACAAACAGTGGCCCTCCTCTCAGAGACGATGCAGCCTCTCGAAAAGCTTTGTACAAAACGAGGGGTTTTAAAAGCTCGACGACATTTGTTGAGCCCGAGGTTACAGACTGAGTCTCTCTTTTTGTTTGTGTGTAAGCAGCCAGAAATAAAGACGGGATGGGATCAACCAGGACTGAAGGTGTCGGACCGTCGTCGCTTCGGAGATGTGACGGCGTGAGCAGACAATCCCACCCAGGTAAAGGGTGGGTTTCTTTCAGAAGAGTGGAAAGAAGTTGATGCTTGAACACTTCTTGAGTTTTTCATGCTTTGGACAATAAGCCTGAGACTCGAAGCAAAGAAATGTCAATTTCAGATTGAGGGGGACATTAATATTTGGGCCAAACTAATACATAAAACGTTTTTTATTCACATGTTCATCCAAGTCCTTCTCTGCCTGCGTGAATCCAGCATTCATTTTCATCAAGATTCATTCATGAGCGCAGAAGATCACAACAGACCAGATCTCTCAGCCGCTGCAGCACATTCAATAGTTTCCTTTTATGCACGTTGTCTTCTGCGGGTGATTAATTGCAAGCAAATGTTATTTACTTTCCTCTCTGACGGCTTCACTTCAGGATGCAAGCAGAAGTTCCTCGGACTGTTTCCAGTCACGATTCTCTGTCAGACAATCAGATAAGACATTGAGTATATTCTTTTTCAGAATTCATAAACTAGACAATTTTGTTTTCCCAGAAGATGAATGAAAAATACCATGAAATGTATTTGATTATTATGGATACTAGATTAATACTCGTCGGTAAGACCTTGAATACGTCTTAAATGAATACAAATAGTTTTTTATATTTCTCATGTAAATACATCAAGATAAAAGAGAATGTTGAATATCTTTGCTTCATTAAACATAATGGCTCGATTTATCTATCAGATAACTTAATTAGTCAGTTAACTTTGATTGTTCCAGTTTTGTCTCTTCAGCCTTCGGAGGCTGAGTGCTGGAGAACGAACTATGGTGACAGCTAGTTCACATTTTCACAATACTGTTCTTTGGATGGTAATAAATCCATAATGTTTCAGCGTGGTTGCAGTCTAGCAGTAAAGGAATGAACGATCTCGATGTTGTCTGAAAGACAGACGAGCAGGACATTGGCCTTGCTGTGGAGAAGATTTAATGCAAATCAGTCAAATCTAAATTATTGATTTAAAAGATCCAACCTGTGTGGTTTGCTTGTCATAGTTCAGGGAAAAGCTGTATTGTTTGGTTCATTTGAAATGAGCTACATGGCATGTGCAAAATGTTTTGCATATATATATATATATATATATATATATATATATATGTAGCTAATCGCATCAGTGTCCTACCTGCTGGCATCGCTTACAGTCTGCAGTGTTGCACGTTTTGTTGTTATGTAGATAAAAACCAGACTGTATTCAAGCACCGAGTTGAAAACACTTCCAGTGCGAGGAACCGTCTGAGAAGACATCACCTCAGCGTGTCCCCCGAGAGGAGGACAGAGTCGGGTGAGAAAGAGCAGCTCGTCCTCCATGCGGCATTTAAACAGCATCTGCATGGAGATTCAGCAGAAGATATATGCAGTCGTGGAGAATGTGGGATTTCAGCACATGATGAAGTACTTGAGTCACACAATAATACTCCCTCCCGTCGAGTGCTGTAATTCCCAAACTTTATGAAGAGACATTCATTTTCAGGAACGAAGGGATGGTCTGCTTGGCAGTTTGCTCACCAATGGAAAGGTTATTTGTTTGAGGAGGTTCATGCAGCCGTGCTACATCATACCACGCGTTCTGATGGCGAGACCAACTGGCTCGAAGATCACTTAACCTTTTCCAAAAGTATTGACTGAAAACAAAATGTAAGGTCAGCAAACGTCTCTCGTCGGTTTCTATTTGGTCCGATGGACAGAAATTTCAGGAGTTATGTAAAACGCTGTGAGTCAGACAGAAGCGCTGAAGGTTTGTGTTTTTCTGGTGGGAGACGAGTCGTGAGAACAGAAAATGGCTGGAGTTGTTCTCAGAGACACTTAATAAAATAACAGGATGGAAGATTCTGACAGTCAGGGGTCTCATCCGCATAATGTACAGCCCCGAGGCTGCAAACACACACACACACACACACACACACACACACACACACACACACACACACACACACACACACACACACACACACACACACACACACACACACACACACACACACACACACACGCACATGCACTATTACATTATGCTGACTTGCATTAAAAATGTTCTGGCATCTACAGCTGTGCACTACAGGACGCGTCTCATTACTGCGCACACAAATCCAAACGTAATTGTGAAGCATTCAGGTGATGCTTCTTTTAGAAAACGCTGATGTCAGCAGTGAACTAAACTGGTGGAGGAAACTAAACATCCAAAAGAAAATACGCACTTGATTGATTATGTTGTTGGTGAATGGCATCATTAACGGTGGAGCTTTCAACGACTGCCAGTCCTGTTTTACTGCTGCCTGATGTTACGTGTACTTAAATGAGAAGATAAACATGTTTCCACATCGTGTGCAGATATATATTGGATATTTTATTTCCCAGTCTCTTAGTGCCCAACGTCGTCCATTTCAGGGTTGGTTGTTTACAGTGAAGACTGTTTAACCTCCAACACGGTACTGCAGTTTGTTTATATTTGAAACTTCTACTTCTTCTTATTTTTACTTAGTTGTAGATAAAATAAGCTGCCTGGCGTCTCTGGCTGATTAATGTTGAATTCACCAACAAGCTCTTCTCTTTCTGTATTCCTTTAAAGGTCATCAAGAGGATTAGGATTTTAATATCATTTGATGCTTTTTATACACAGTTTACTTGTGTGATAACAAAACATCTGGAGTTGTTCCTTCAAAAGGCTTAAACTTAAAAAAGATTTCTATTTCTTTTAGGTTCTGTCTCGGCTGTGTTTGGGTGCAGAGGGTTTCGATTGGATACGGTTAAATATACAACCAACAGGAGCACGAACAAATTAGATCATTTATTTCTCTGTGGTAGATTTTATTGGAATTGGCCTTCAACAGAAAAGTAATCTGGCTTCATGTTGAAGTCAAAGATTTTACAGATGTTCTAAAGATTATAATACAAATGATTTGATATCAGATTCCATCAATATATTTTTATTGAGTTTATTAAGCATTTAGAAAACGAGCATTCTGTTCATGGCTCTGGTGAGCAACTAACCTCCATGTTTAATATTCACAACATAACGGGATCAAAGATAATCTATTCAATGGCCTGAAATTGTTATTAATTTAGCTCTTGCTGTATCTTTTGAAACTGGAAGTACCAAATGTTATATCCTTCATTGTGGGAGATTTATTAGCAGCTCACACTCTTGAGTTTCTGCATTTTACAAACAGTTTATCATCTGTGTTTGGTTAACACATCACAGCGTCTGCCAATATGTTGTGTTTGGACTAATGAAAACATCAATTAATATTCCAAACACAGTGTCATAACAATTTCAGACAGAGCAGAAGGGAGCTGAAGAATAACTAATAAGATAGAAAGAAGAAAAAGTCAACTCTAAAACACTGAATGTTTTCTTAAGGTGAAATTAGCACATTGCCATAATCACAGCCAATTTTCCCAGGACAGAGCTTCGTTCCAGAAATGTTGTGCACATCTCGAACAAGCAAACATTTTCAATATTTTTAAGTTGAAACAATTAAGGCTAAAAAAATGTGTTAAGCTTTTGGTAAACATCCTTTTTAAAGTTACTTAAAAAATTTGATATTTTGTCGGTGGGGTATTTAAAACTTGAAAATGTTGTGGTTAATTCTTATATTTACAGTGTACAAGTTGTAATGTTAGGAAAATGGTCACGAAAATGTGTTAATTCCCCCCCGGCAACCTAAATCTTCGACCTCATGATCACCAGATGTCCATGTGATGCGTGATTAGCATGAAAAGCCGTTTATTCTGCTGAAAAGGGGCCAAAAATGGGAGCAGAGCGAAAAAACAACAGAAAACATGGGAACATGTAGAAAGTGGGTTAAAACATAAGAAAGAGGGAGTGGAAGAGCCAAGGGACGAGCTGAAGAATGCAGATTGTGTTTAACGGGCTATTCTCCACAGCACCAGGGTGTCCGAGCTGCTGCCGACGGCCTGTTGAGCAACGTGTTGATGTATGGGGCGTTACTGAATAACAGCAGGTCATCCTGCAGAGCGGGAAAAAACCTGCTCCGGAGTCTTTTTATATACAGAAGGATTCCACCGACTGCTGTTACAACAGGATCATACAACCGTAACAGAGCGCGTGTACCTGCATCAGTACGGGCACAGATCACGTTTCTAATACTTAAACACAGAGTCTGTCAAATATATTTGGTTACTGACAAAAATGGCAAATATCCAGAAAAAAGTTCTGAATTTGTCCTATTTCGTGTGTGAAAGACAAAAAAAAAAAGGAAAAGTGCACGATTCCTCAATTATTCAAAGGATGTTCTTTGCAAAGCGCATGAAACACTAGTCAAGGCAGCTGTTTGTCTCTAAAGCCTTCGAGTGGATCGGACCTCCGGTAACCTGCAGCTGTGTGGGCCTAAACAAACCAAACACAAACATACAACACCGTAAACTATCAGCATCGAGCCTCGCAGCGCCTGAGAGAGCAGCGTTACAGCGGCGGCACCGGTTCCAACAAACGCCTTCATACTAATGTCAGCGGGCCAACAAGCGGGTATAATTTCCACCGTGGTCACCATCTTAGTCTTAGCATCTTTGCGTGCCTGATAAACGCCCGTTTGGTCACAACATCGACAAAGGGAAGTTTCGAATCCATCATCTGGTAGCGATTTCTGATCTTCGGTAATCGCTGAACAAATTTCCCACGTTGTCCCGACAACGAAGCGCCCTCGTAGTGCGACATAATTGAAGGATAGTGGTGCCGCGTCGGGGACGCCGCACCGCAACCCGACAGAGAGCCGAGCATTTTTGAGTTCTCACCTGCCGAGTTTGACACCCTACGACGTCTTCCTCGGGCCCTCTGGCGTGCACCTGAC